>NC_012878.2:11311644-11517669 GCF_000003195.3 Sorghum bicolor | reverse complement strand
TTAGAAGCGGCGATTCACGCAGAAGGAAGCATCGCCGAGGGCTATGGGACAGAGGAGGTCATTGAGTTCTGTGTTGAATTCATTCCTGAACTTGACCCAATTGGTGTTCCTGAATCGCGCCACGAGGGGAGACTGAGTGGAAAGGAAACACTAGGAAAGAAAACATACATCGGTACGGGGGATGATTCTTTCAATAAAGCACACTACATAGTTCTTCAAAACTCATCCGTGGTGGAGCCGTATGTCACGAAACACAAGGACTTCCTACGATCGCAATTCCCAGAGAAGAATGAAGCTTGGTTTATGCGTCAGCACATAGACACTTTCAGTGGTTGGTTACGAAAAGAATGTCAGGGTAATGACTAGATTGATGAGCAACTGTATTTGTTGGCTAGGCAACCATCATGGCACATCCTCACGTACAAAGGGTACGAGATAAATGGAAATACATTTTACACCCTAGGCCAAGATAAAAGAAGCACGAACCAAAATAGTGGAGTTCGCGTAGACGCCATAGACCCGAATGGAAACAGACAAACATATTATGGCCGTATAGAGGAGATTTGGGAACTAGACTACGCACCTAATTTTAAAATCCCTTTGTTCAGGTGCCAATGGGTGAAGGTTACCGGAGGCGGGGTGACAGTTAACAAAGACTATGGAATGACAACAGTGGACCTCAACAATGTTGGTTACAAAGATGAACCATTCGTCCTTGCTGCTGATGTGAATCAGGTGTTCTATGTGAAAGACATGTCTACGAAACAGAAGAGAGGGAAAAATGACAACAAATCAACAAACGAGCCAAAACGCCATATAGTTCTCTCAGGGAAAAGAAACATTGTGGGAATTGAGGACAAGTCAGATATTTCAGAAGATTATGAAAGAGATGACCGAATCACGCCTTTCAATGTGACCAAAGATCCGAGCATACTGATAAATGCTGAGGACAGTCCATGGTTACGTCAAGATCATGACCAAGGAACATACGTCAAAAAGAAGATCACTATTGTGCCCGCCTAATAAATAGATTGCAATAGAGTATGTGTATGTGACAATTGTAACTTAAGACGATTATATTAGTTTTTCTTATTTTATATCATTTCAAATAATTAAATGACATTTAAGTTTGCTATTATAAGAGATGTGTCAATTATTTGTCAAATGCAAAAATAGTCAAACTTGGTCAAACTTGGTCAAATGACAAACTAAATTACTTAAAATGAAAAAATTTTGAATACCAAGTTGTTAGATATCATCAAGATCTAAACTTTTTATATAAACAATTTTTCCATTTGAGAAAGTTAAAGTTCACAATACCCACCAATTCTTGAATCTCACACAAACTATATGAAACTACATGTGTCAATTGTGGATTTTGAACTACACCTTCCTAACACTTTGTTAAATGCAAAAATGGTCTATATATTAAATGTAGATTTTGATGAGTGGAACAATATTGGTATTCATGACTTTTCCGTTCGAGACCATCTAGGGTTCCGAAAACCGTTGCGTGGCTATGAAGTCTATCAAAATTCAAAATTGAGTGGTTCAAACTTTTCCAAAAGAAAAGTTGACCATTAGACAAAATGTAGAACTTGATGAGTGCAACAAACTTTGTATTCATTACTTTTCCATTTGGGACCATATAGGGTTCGGTCAAAGTGTGTGTTTCTAAAAACCAATGCTTTGACTTTGGTCAAACTTGGTAAAATGACCCATTTGATGACTTGAAATGAAAAAAATTTGAATACAAAGTTGTTAGAGATAATCCGATGTAATGGTGAATATTGTTGTAAGCATAAATAAATAAGAAATAGAGAAAAAATTTTAAAAAATAATCCGATGTAATGGTGAATATCACGTATATCATGTTTTTGGAGATAAATTATGATAAATAAACAAAATTTACGTTTAAATATTGCACAAACAAATTTTTTATCAAAAACATCTGCTTTAAGATATTAAAATTAAATAATACATTTTTGCATTAACAAAATACTAATTATTTTTCATATTTAAGTTTGCTAATATAAGTGATGAAAAGATTTTATGTTTCCAAATTTATTATGTAAGCAATTAGACAAAAAGAAATGGAACTATTATTTTTAACAAATTAATACCTATTATTCTATTTACTATGCAATTAACAATATTAATCTAATTATTGTATGCATAAATAAATAAGAAACTAAAAAATATATTTAGTCCCGGTTCTAGCCAGAAACCGGGACTAAAGGGTGGACCTTTAGTCCCGGTCACCAACCGGGACTAAAGGTCTTTAGTCCCGGTTGGTGCTACGCACCGGGACTTAAGGTCCCCGCGTGTATATAAGAAAACTATCGTCTTCATCCTCCACATCGACGTTGCCCTAGCCGTCTTCACCGCCGCCGCTCCCCGCGCTGCCTCCACATCCTGCCCGAGCCGCCGCTGCCTCCTTCTTCTCCGGCGTAGAGACACTCCCGGACGAGCGCCGCCTCCTCGTCATCCCCGAGCCGTACGTAGTCGTCACGCCGCCGTGCCGCCTTCGAGCTTCTCCGGCGCCACCTCCTCGTCCTCATCGCCTCCGCGGCCACCTCCTCGCCCTCGTCAGAGCGCCCCCGCGGCCGCCTCCTCGCCCTCGTCAGAGCGCCCCCAGCCGTCTCCTCCCCGACCAGAGAACGCCCGCGCCGTCGTCGTCGAGGGTGAGCACGTACACAGAGAAAAAAAATGATTATTGATGATGTGTTGTATGAATTGTTGATTTGTTGTATGAATGAGATGATATGTTGTATGAATGAGATGATTTTAGTGAATTTTATTTGAATGAAAACTATGAATCTGTTCCCAAACGCATGATAAAAATCATTTTAGTGAATTTTATTTGAATTAAAACTATAATTTAAACTGTGAATCTGTTGTGGCCTAAACGCATGATAAAAATCATTTTTAGTGAATTTTATTTGAATCAAAACTATGAATCGGTTCCCAAACGCATGCCCACGAGAAATACGCACCTCTCGACAAAACGTACTCCTACATCTACACTTGTTGTACTCCGATCGACTTAACACATGCGCTCACGAAACGTACACTTTTTAAAAATCAAACAATTTAAAATTTTTATGACATTTCTATAAAAGATATAAATATTATTAGATTAATTATTTATATATTTTTATACTATAAACTTACTTGAGACATAATTAAAAACCTTGTTGTGTATAGTTGAACTTGAATATAGAAAACACAAGTTACTTTAATTTAAATAAAAATTGGAATTTATTCCATTACTTTAATCAAAATAAAAATTAGAATTTATTCCATTACTATCCTGTGTTGTAATTAGTTAGTAGGGATAGATATTGAGATGAGATGTATAATTTCTATTTTATAATTTATTTTTGGTATTATATAATTTATATGATATAATTTATCCAGTGTTGTAATTAGTTAGTAGGGATAGATATTGAGATAAAATGGATAATTTCTATTTTATAATTTATCTTTTGTATTATACAATTTATATGATATAATTTATCCTGTGTTGTAATTAGTTAGTAGGGATAGATATTGAGATGAGATGTATAATTTCTATTTTATAATTTATCTTTTGTATTATACAATTTATATGATATAATTTATCCTGTGTTGTAATTAGTTAGTAGGGATAGATATTGAGATGAGATGTATAATTTCTATTTTATAATTTATCTTTTGTATTATATAATTTATATGATATAATTTATCCTATATTGTAATTAGTTAGTAGGGATAGATATTGAGATGAGATGTATAATTTCTATTTTATAATTTATCTTTTGTATTATATAATTTATATGATATAATTTATCCTATGTTGTAATTAGTTAGTAGGGATAGATATTGAGATGAGATGTATAATTTCTATTTTATAATTTATCTTTTGTATTATATAATTTATCCTGTGTTGTAATTAGTTAGTAGGGATAGATATTGAGATGAGATGTATAATTTCTATTTTATAATTTATCTTTTGTATTATATAATTTATATGATATAATTTATCCTATGTTGTAATTAGTTAGTAGGGATAGATATTGAGATGAGATGTATAATTTCTATTTTATAATTTATCTTAGTTGTTGTATCGAATATTGTCTAAGTTTAGCCTATCCAAATAATTTTTGTTGATCGCGTCAAAAACTTTTAACACTTGATTAAATTTGCAGAAATGGCCAATCCGAATGACAACATGGATGATGCAATGATGGACCTAATCAACAGCGGTGCCAATCCAGATCCCCAAGGCGAAGATGATGGGAGTCAGTACTTTGCTGATTATAAAGAACTTGTGGGAGACAATCCTGATCAGGTCTATCTACAATCTAGTATATATGTATATATATGAAATAAAAATAAATGACATTTATACTAATATATTTATACTTGTTTGTGTAGCCCTCTAAATCGGCGACAACTTCTGAGAAGAGTAGAAAAGTGCGCGGCCCGAAGAAGCCGTTGGAGGGTCGGTACATTCTGTCGGAATTCCATGAGGGTACAGGACAAGTACTTGGAGCTAATTCTAAAAAATTTGTTGCGCACTGTGGCTACATTGTAAGGGATAGGCTCCCGGTCAGTGCTCGTGAATGGAGGCAACAGAAAGATAACCCTAATATTAGTTTTGTCTCAGATCGTGACAAGGAATTGATTTGGCAAGATATCCTTCAACATTTCACGCTCGATACACAGGATGAAGCTTTGAAGGAGAAGGTTAAAATCTGGGCTATGCAGAAGATGGCCAAACAATTTCAGGCTTGGAAGAAGACATTATACAAAACTTTTGTTGCACAAGGCCGGACACCAGATTTCACCAATAAGGCCTACTTCAAGTTGAGGCATTTTTGGATGAGTTCGTAGAGTTTAAGAACTCAGAAGAGGGTCAGGCACGGATGATCAAGAATCAAGAAAATGCTAAACAAAAGCAATACCACCATCACTTGGGTTCAGGTGGCTACAGGACTGCTATTCCTAAGTGGCAAAAGCTGGAACAGGAGATTCTTGGGAGAGGGATCGAACCAGAATCAATGCACTGGCCCGAGTGTGCCAAGTATTGGTTCTTTGGTCATGGGGGAACCATAGACCTAGAGACCGGAAAGATAGTGTACGGCGAAAAGCTCGAGAGAGTAGGACAGAGAATGGCCTATACTAGAGGATTAGTTGAAAGCGGCACCTGACAGCCAAATAGAGAAAAGGATGAGCTGACATACGCCCTGGAGACTGCTGAACACGGTGGGCGAACCAGAGGCTATAGGGAGGTATCATGGGAGCATGGCTTCCCTAAAGATAGACCGACTTATAGAAGGCACCAACGAAAGAAGGAAGATGAAGCAGAGCGGTTGCATAGGTTGGAGGCAATGGTGATTGAGTCACGGGAAGCGGCTCGTGAAGCGATAGCGCGAGAGAAAGCGCTTGAAGAGAGAATGAACGAGGAGATCAAAAGACAAGTGCAGATTGTAGTAAGTTCTATACAAGGGCAAACTGCATCAGAGCCTAGAGTCAACATTAGCCCCCCCGGTCAGTTGAAAAGTAGTTGCGCTTCCACAGAGATGCCAACTATTCAAGACGACGTGGGGCTGCACTTTTCGGTGGATGACATCACTGAACCTCTAACAACATGTGAGCTGCACATTCCACAGGGGACTGCCACAGTCATGGTTGCTGTCGGTGTTGTAACTCCTGTCGACCCTACGAGGACACCAAGAATCCATGGGGCGATAGTTCCACCTGGTTATGCTAGTGTCTCGGTGGATAGAGTTGTCAAAGGCTTCAGTAATGTGCAGCTTGAGATAGAAGAAGGTGATGGAGAGAAGACTCTAGGAGAAGCAGAGAAGACTTTTATTTGTTGGTGCAAGCGCTACATCATTATTCCCGGGCATCACCTAGTAGTCTACCACCACCTCCTCGTCATGAATCTAATCCTAGGTGCGGATGAAAATTGACTATACATTTGTTCACTAAATTTATTTTGCATTCTCTTAGTTAGCGGTTTACTCATACCTTTTGTTTTCACAGGTGGTCGCCGACATGTCATAGTGCTGCGGGTGATGACGAGGGAGTGCAAGACACGGCTGCATCGCCTCGGTCTCCAACGCCACCACCTAGGGCTCCAACACCGCCACCTCGGGCTCTAACACCGCCACCTCAGGCTCTAACACCGCCACCTAGGGCTCCAACGACACCTAGGGCTCCAACGCCGCCTCCTCGGGCTCCAACACCGCCACCGGCCGCCCCATCGCCTCCACATGTGGCTCCAGCACGAAAGAAGAGGCCGGCCACACAATCAAATGTGTCAGCCGCCCCGCCGCCAAAAAAGAAAGCCTCCAAAAAGAAACAAGCTATCATTCCTAAGAAGCTGTCCTATGAGAAGACTGATGCAGAACTAAATGCTTCAGTAAAATCAAACATGGATAGTTTCTTCAAGAAACTTAAGACTGAAAGAGAAGCCAAGCGAAACCCTGAGAAGCCATAGCTCTTACTACGGCCAGAAGATCTACAACAAAGGGTTGAGGCTGAACAAAAAAAGAGGCGTGAAGCTCACAAAGAATCATCATCTTTATCGGACTATGATCGCACTTTAAGGAAATCCATAGAAGAAGAGAAGAAGAAATAGAAAAGAGCACACAAGGGTGTAGCACAGCTTGGGGAACAATCAAAGCATTCAGTGCCCCCACTAGTCATTGGAAATGAATATGGTTCAAACATTGACGTGCTAGACCAGCAGATACCGGCAGATTTAAAATTTGATGAGCTTGAAATTTTTTTTGCGGAAACTGGTCTTAGCTTAGCCCAATTGATAGCGGGGGCACCAATTGAAAGTGCTCCACAAATTGATCATTGGCAGATGGAATATACATATGGCAAGAGTTTATACAACCCTGCGGCCGTCAGCAAGCTTGGAACGCAAATGTACATGCTAAACAAATGGTACATGGAAGCGTGTGTCAGAAAAGCAAATGACTATATTTGTGTCCGAATTAGAAACTATCATTACTTCCGTGGTGATGATATTATTTATGTTCAATTTAATGAGCTACACCAACTATGCCACATGGACGCTCTTGACAAATCTCTAATGAGTTGCTTCTGTCTGTAAGTGATTCTTCCTTTCAATAATGTCTCTGTAACTTATCATGTATATATATAACTAATTACAGAAACCCGCTATACATATGCAGAAACATGATGAGGGACCTCAGAGTTAGAAATGATAAGGAGATTGGATTTGTGGATCCAAATGTTGTATTCAAATACCACAAGACCCCGTATGTCTTATGGAGAACTCAAACGGAGAGAAATCTACGGAGGTTCTTGATCAACCAAAAAGATAAAAGATATATACTCTTTCCCTATAACTTTAAGTAAGAGTCGTTATCGTGTGTACATTCTATTTAACTAATTAATCAGATCAATATGAACATATATACTAATTTTGCCTATATATGCACACAAATGCAAATTTCATTGGATACTAATTGTCATTGATCTCTGGCAATGTCAATTGGTAATCTATGACTCATTGAGAAAACCACAGGACAATTACCAAGAAATGATAGATATTATCTAAGGGTAACTCCTATCTCTATATATTAAATTCTGCTCTTTTAGCTTGGTAATGGATAATTAATAATGATCATTTTATTGCTAGGGTTTGGGCTGGGTTCATGCAGAAACACCGTCCAGAGTTGAATGCAGCACTTTCGAAGCCCATCTTACTTCAGTGGGTTCTACGGCAGACACCGGACAACAATTTGTGTGGCTACTATGTGTGCGAGTTTATGACGGTGTATGCCAAAAGAACTAATCTTGAGCACCTAAAAGTATGTAACATGTATATATAATAAGTTTATTTCATTTATTTGTTGCTATTTAATAAATCCTATTCATACCTCTAACTTTTTTCTTTAATGTCTATTAAAGAAGATGTGGCTGAAGGAGCAGGTGTTGGATGCGGTGCGCCTAAAAGAAATTCAGGAGACAATCGCATGATTTCTTAACGACCAAGTCTTGGATCCCGGCGGCGAGTGCTACTTCAACCCTCAGGAGCAGATGAAACCAAATAACGATGATCATTTGTACGATGCTTGAGTGGCGGAGATAAATTGTGTTGTAAACACTTTGTCCGTGAAGCATATGTGTAAATATTATATTATGGACCTATAGATACATATTATTTATATATATATAGTGTTTTATAGTATATTTGTTGATGCAAAAGTTGATCTGCAAACACAAATGGCTAATACCCGATTTAAACGTTAAGGCGTGCCAGCTGATTTGACCTTACTATCGGCAAAGGTGATAACTCGAATACTTTGGTCCCGACAACAGCGATGCGCCCGGATGCCACGGCCAAGAGGTATTGACACGGAACTTGAGAATACGCCGAGCTTAAGTCGACGAACTCCTAAGAACTCGTAATGAAAAAGAAAAATATGACAAAGTCGTCGAGAAAGTAGATGCTGGAATATGAGTAGAAACTTGTGTTTGATTGATTGATAGATTCATTAATTACAAGGCCCTAGGGTCTATATTTATACCCTGCTCAAAGAGCTACAACCAGACACGACTAGAATTCGAATTCCATATTTAAACAGAATCCGTGTACAGAACGATTTAAATAACTAAGGAAAACATAAACCTATCCTACCGCGACAGGCTGAGACACCACCACGGATCAATTGGCGACCTCCAAGTCTTCCTTCCACGTCATCGGCAGACTCCCCATCGGCAACGATTAATACTGGCCATCGGCATAAACACATCACCATCCACGGACTTAGCCATATTCAGCTGTCTTCTCGTCGGCAACCGTCCTCATCGGCAACCCTTCTCTAGACCAGTAACCATTACTCTGTCTTGCCGATCCACCCTCTACCGATCCTAGATACGTGTCCAAAAACGGTATCAACACATGCCCCCCAATTTTGGAGTATGAAATTATTAATGCTCCGAAATTCTCTGCAATAACGATACCTTTCTGTAATTAATTCTCCCAATTTGGTAACCGACAACCTCAATCTGAACAACCCTGATCTAATCCTTCCGCAGATTCCTCGAAATCCTCAACCTCCTAAACGGACATCTCCACTTCAATCGCCCATCGGCAATGTCACCGATACAGAGAGCTGCCGATGGACTGACCAGGATGCCCTGTACAGTGATGTGTCTTATCCTCCCCAACGGATATCTCCACTTTATCCGCCCATCGGCAATATTACCGTTGCAAGGCGCTGCTGATGGACCGACCAGGAAATCTCGCACAGTAAAATATCTCCGAATTACGACCGCTTCCTGTCAAATCACCTGCGCAATCCCTTGATTACCGTGCGAACAGTTACCATATCTTCCTGAGTATCCTCGGATTTCACGGATACGGCAAAGTGATAAGTCAGATTTACCCTTGCCCATTTTGTTCTATAAATAGTTCCTTCTCGGGTACTCCTCCATCGCATCATTCCACAGTTCCAACTCCACCTTCCTGGCGGCAGCGCTGTTCGAGATCTCCAAGAACTCCAACAAAGCCCCTTCTTCACCAACCTCGAAGCCTTCGATCATCCTTTTTGTGAGGAGATGGCCATCAACTTCATCGTTCCTGAGGTTAGTTCTTCATTCCACCTCCTGTGCTTTTACCGTATCCTTGTTCATTCGCAATTTACTTTACTGAACATTTTTTCCTTTTCTTTCTTTGTTCTTCTTTTACCTTCAAAACCATTAGGATCTGTCCAATAAAATTGTCATCCCTACCGATCAGCCACACCTCCAATGTCTTGGTCCGTTAGGGAACCCAGATCCCACCGATTTAATCAACGCAGAAACAAACAGAATCCCCTTTAGAGCCGAGAACTTTTCTCTAGATCTGTGGAAGGATACCTTTCGTTCCTGGCCCAGTCCTACCATGGGATGGAAGGATTAGTTTTTGAGAGTTAGCCAGTCAAATGAAGTCCAGTGGGGCGAGAGAAAACTGGACCAATGCATCAGGTTGTCCATTGTCGATATGCATAGGAACGAGTCACTGTTGATAGCTGCATCATATTTCTGGTCAGACACACTCAATGCCTTTGTCTTTGGTCACGACCCTGCTTCTCCCACTCTTGCCGATGTGCTTATGCTCACCGGCTTAGATGTATCTACTGCCAATAGCAGTCACATATTTGACACCACACCTAGTGCCAAGGTGGAAACCCGCGCTATCGGCGACTGGTCAGGGTATATTCAGAAGTACAGCAGAACGGGGCCTGTCAACATAAAGAAACAAACCACCTTTTTGAACATGTGGCTGGATAAATTTGTATTCTGTGGTCGATCGGCAGGACCAACCTCAGTCTACCTATCGGCAGCAGAGAGATTAGCTAATGGTGGCCGATTTCCCCTCGGCCGATACGTGCTTGGCGCTGCCTACCATCTCCTCCACCAAGTAGCCAGAAAACTCCTGCTCGGCCTGTCCATCGGCAACTTAGGAGGACCCTGGTGGTTCATCAATATGTGGCTCAACCTCCACATGCACAAGCGTCTTGAATTCAACCTCTTCACACAACGCTTCCCCAGGGACATAGCTGAGGATTATGAATTAGATGAAGAAGAATCAGCAACTCGCCCTCCTCTAAACTTTGGCGAAGCTGTCATTGTTCTACCTGGCACAGGCGGCAATGCAGACCAGGTCAGCCGATTCTTCCAGTCTTTGTATGAAGGCCTGACCCGAGAGCAGCGAGCGTGGATGCCTTATGAAGATCCAGATACTATGTTTCCCTTGGTCTTCCATCCATTCAACGATGCTTAGGATCATGAGATGATGATGGCACTGATCACTCCAAGAGCTATACCAGTAAACTTCTTTGGCAGTGGGACAGCCTCCAACCAGACCTACGAGTTTTACAATCCATCGGCACTAGCTCATCAACTAGCTTTTGGCTAGCTGCCGATTGCACTCTGTTATGCCGATGTGATAAAACCCAGGGAAACCATCACCAGCCTCCTCGAGTGGACCAGGGTAGCTCAACTGCCCCCGAATGCTGATACCGATGCAGATTTGTCAGAGTGGGTTCCGGCCCTCTTCATTACTCAAGCCTACAAGCAGTGGTGGGAAGAATGGAAGGAGCATTTGTTCTACAAATCGGCTCTTTCGTACCGCGGCATGATTGATCCTCAGTACAAAATTCCTGATAATACTGTAAGTGTTTCCAAACCGATGTTTCAATTCCTTCAATTTTATTTCCATCAGTAACTCACTTTCTGTATTATATTGCAGGTTGACAATGTCCCCCCATCGGTCAGCAGGAATGGCAAGCCGATTGACCTTTTTCCATCGAGTTTGATCTCTTCAATCGGCAACAACGCTCCCACTTTGGCTGCCATCATGCATCGGGGCGTACGCCTCATAATAGTCACCACTAAGAGAACTCAGATATCTCCATCAGTAGCTGCCTCTACTTTGGCACAGGCGTTCAAGGTACATTTTCAAACTCTTTCATACCGATCTCACTCTTACATCTGTTGCACTTGTACTCACAAATTTCCCCTTTTGCATCAGCATACCGGCGCATCGGCAAGGACCAGCAGCAAAAGTGCCGATGCCCCCCAGTCTAGTCAGCCAAAGAGAAAAGGTGCCAACAATACCAGGGCACAAGCAAAGCGCCAAAAGACAGCAACGCCTTCTCCTCCCCCAGTATCACCAATCCCAGTAGAATCTTCTCCTTCCTCTCCAGAAGCCCAAATGCAACAAGCTCCATCTCCCCCTCAGCTGCAAGAAGCACCCTAAGTGGAAGAAATCCAGCCAGCAGGAGCTCAGTCAGAAGTACCTCAGCCTGAAGACAGATCGGCTGATGTGGGCAAGCAGACTACCGATCTAGCAGGCTCGATCATAGCATCGGTAGTTTCCTCGATCCAGACAAGCACTGCACCACCCCAAGGTAATATATTTTATGAAATCATTGCCGATGAACCCATTTTTCGATTTTATAATTACCTCTACTAATTTTTCAGCTGATATAGTTCCATCGGCAACTCTGGCCGATCAACCCGTGGTTCCATCGGCATCTTCCATTCAGAGGCGAGAGATTGCCCTGAAACAAGTATGTTATCCAATCCCTTTCTGTATCATTTATCAATACTTGACCATAAAATAACTCATTTTATTTCCTTTTCAGGAGCAGGATTCTCCCGACAGTTTGTTCTCTTTCGCCATCGACATCTTCGAAGATGAAGGTGAGGAAGCAAGCTCTTCTCGGGCAGTTGGGATCACATCGGCAGAAATCAGGACGAAATTGGAAGAATTATCAGCCCTCCTTCACCAAGACACAGCCCAACTAGTTGACGACTCCGACCCAGCCAAGGCTTTGTTCAAAGTCCTCAGAGGCCAAATTCCTACCGATGCTGAAGAGATCCTCTTCCAAGCCGCACATCTGGAGAGCCGTCAGCTGCAGTACCAGAGAGCTGCCCAACGTCTCGCCGATAGAGCCGTTCATGCCCAGCTTTCCGAGGAAATGATGAAGGTGTAGCTCCTTGCCGATGAGAAGCACAAGAACATCGACATTTTAAAGTCCTCGGGAGATGCTCTGAAGCACAAGATCTCCGATCTATCGGCCAAAAGAGAAGCCCTGTTGGTAGAAATCAAGCAAGTGGAAGACACCTTGTCCCAAGCCCGACAAGAAGAAAGCCAACTGCTAGAGACAATCAAGCTTCTTGAGCAAGAGCGCAACATCTAAGCCCGCACGGCTTTGCAGATGAAGAAAAAGATGAAGCCAGTAGAAGGCTCTGCCGATGATGATACAAAAGTGATAGAAGAAGCAAACCAGATCCGTCTGCGTGCTGTATCAGCGATCTAAATGTTGCGGAACATGTGAACCAATCATCGGCAACGTACTTGCTTCTTTCTTTTGAACATTCTCAAGATGTTGGTCTAGCCGATAGGACTGTTATTGGCACTTCCTTAAAACACTAAGTCCAGCTCCAGATACATTTCGATCCAGCCGATAGGAATGTTATCGGCACTTAACTTTCATGCATCGATCCATATGCTGGGGTAGTACTTCTTCAAATATTTGCCATTTAATGCTCTAGGAAATTCAACTCCTTCGAGAGTTTCTAAAATATAGGCATTACCAAGAGCCGATCGACTTATCCGATAGGGACCTTCCCAATTGGGAGACCACTTCCCAAATTTTGAGCTTTTAGTCCCGATCGGTAAGATCAATTTCCACACTAAGTCTCCATCGGCAAATTCTTTAGCCTTTACCTTCTTATCATACCATCTAGCAACTCTCTTCTTATTCTGTTCTATACTCATCAAAGCCCTTAGCTGATGCCCTGCTAAATCATCCAACTCGTCTGTCATCAAAGTAGCATAGTCATCGGCAGTCAACTGATCCTGAAAAGATAGTTGCCTAGACCCAGCCTTAATTTCCCAAGGTAACACTGCATCATGCCCATACACCAACTGATAAGGTGAAACCTTGGTCGATCCATGACAAGCCATTCGGTATGACCATAAAGCTTCGTTTAACAATGTGTGCCACCACCTAGGATTTTCTTCAATCTTTCGCTTAATGAGCTTGATAATTCCTTTGTTAGATGCCTCGGCCTGCCCATTAGCTTGAGCATAGTAAGGAGAAGAGTTTAATACTTTAATTCCCATACCGATTGCAAATTCATCAAATTCCCCCGATGTGAACATAGTACCCTGATCGGTAGTAATTGTTTGAGGAATTCCAAATCGGTAAATAATATGTTCTTTCACAAAATTAATCATATTGGCCGATGTAACTTTCTTCAAAGGAATAGCTTCAACCCATTTGGTGAAATAATCAGTGGCAACCAAGATAAATTTATGCCCTTTGCTAGATGGTGGATAAATCTGACCTATTAAGTCAATAGCCCATCCCCGGAACGGCCAAGGTTTGATAATAGGATTCATGGCCGATGCGGGTGCTCTTTGAATATTGCCGAATTTCTAACATCCTTGACATCCCTTGAAATATTTAAAGCAATCTTCAAGTATGGTCGGCCAATAATACCCATTCCTCCTAATCATCCATTTCATCTTAAAAGCCGATTGATGTGCTCCACATACCCCTTCATGGATTTCTCCCATCAAACTCTTAGCTTCATCATCACCTAAGCATCTGAGAAGAATCCCATCAATAGTTTGATAATACAATTCATCTTCGAGGAGAACATACTTGGTAGCTTGAAACCGAATTCGTCTCTCAACTTTCTTGGATGGATCCTTCAAATAATCAATGATTTCTTTTCTCCAATCATCGGCACTGATTGCCGATATTGCATTAATCATGGGCTGATATCCCGAGGCATGCTGAGCCAACCGATTGGCCTCTTCATTATGCAATCGAGGAACATGCTCCAATTGGAAATCCTTGAATTCCTTTAACAGTTGCATACTCCTATCGTGATAAGTTATGAGGACCTCACTTCGGCATTCATAGCTTCCAGCCAATTGATTTATAACTAAACCCTAAAACCCTAAACCCTAAACCCTAAACCCTAAAACCCTAAACCCTAAACCCCTTTATCAAAGCTTGATACTCAGCCTGAATCTCCGAAGATCTCAACAGCATCAGCATGAACTTCTCTTAGTAACTCCAACCCCTTTATCAAAGCTTGATACTCAGCCTGATTATTTGTTGACGTGGCAACAATCGGCAAGGAGAATTCATATTTCCTTCCCCGAGGGGAAATTAACACGATGCCGATTCCTGCCCCCCGGTCACACGTGGATCCATCAAAGAAGAGCGTCCAAGGTACAATTTCTAAATTTTCTACTGTACCGCAATGTTGAGTCACAAAATCGGCCATAATCTGTCCCTTAACTGCTTTAGCCGATTGGTAACGCAAATCGAATTCTGACAGTGCCAAAATCCACTTACCGATCCTGCCACTCATGATCGGCATAGACAGCATGTGTCGGACCACATCATCTTTGCATATGACAGTGCATTCGGCCGATAACAAATAATGTCTCAACTTGACACAGGAGAAGTACAAGCATAAACACAGCTTCTCAATAGCCGAATACCTAGTCTCAGCATCGATCAACCTCCTGCTTAAATAGTAAATCACACGTTCCTTCCCTTCAAATTCCTGAATCAAAGCCGAACCGACGACCATCCCATCGGTAGACAAATACAATCTAAAGGGCTTCCCTTGCTGAGGTGGAATAAGGACTGGAGGATTCAGGAAATAATTCTTGATTTCATTAGAGGCCAATTGTTGTTCCTTCCCCCAAACGAATTCTTGATCGGCTTTCAACTTAAGCAAAGGACTGAAAGCACGAATTTTACTAGATAAATTAGATATAAATCTCCTGATAAAATTTACATTGCCGATCAAGGACTAGAGCTCAGTCTTGTTGGTAGGAGCAACTATTTTGTTGATGGCATCAATGGATCTTCGACTGATCTCAATTCCCCTCTGATGCACCATGAAACCAAGGAATTGTCCTGCCGATACACCAAATGCACATTTATTGGGATTCATCATCAAACCATGCTTCTTTGTGCATTCCAACACCTTTCGCAAATCGGCAAGATGCTTTGTGACATCATCAATATAAATTTCCACCAGCTTACCGATGAACTCATGAAATATAAAATTCATGGCTCTCTGATAAGTAGCACCAGCATTCTTCAAGCCAAAGGTCATGACTATCCATTCAAACAATCCAACATGACCAGGACATCTAAATGCAGTCTTTGGAATATCTTCTTCAGCCATGAATATTTGATTGTATCCTGCATTGCCATCCATAAAGCTGATAATCCAATGCCCGGCTGCAGCATCAACTAGCAGATCGGCAACTGGCATTGGGTAACCATCCATCGGTGTAGCTTTATTAAGATTCCTGAAATCAATGCAGACCCGAAGCTTCCCATTTTTCTTGTAGACTGGAACCACATTGGAAATCCACTCGGCATACCGACATTGCTGAATAAATTTAGCTTCAATCAGTTTGGTTATTTCGGCCTTAATATCAGGAAGAATATTAGGATTACATCGGCGAGCTGGCTGCTGATGTGGCCGAAATCCAGACTTGATAGGCAACCGATGTACAACAATCGATCGGTCCAAACCAGGCATCTCAGTATAATCCCAAGCAAAGCAATCTTTATATTCTTTTAACAAATCAGTTAACTGTTGCTTACACTCAGAACTTAACTTAGCACTAATAAAAGTAGGTCTAGGTTTATCACCACTGCCTATGTCTACTTCTACTAGATCATCGGCCGATGTGAATCCCTGGCCTAATTTTCCATCATCGGCGAACCTATCCATTAAAACTCTTCGTCCGAACCGACTGTTTGGATCGGTGGAATCTCATAGTCGGCAACTTTGAGAAAATCCTTTTCCCAGACTTCTCCTGAAATACACCTAGTTCTCTCATAGGTGTCTGCTTCTGCCGATGCAATAACATAGGAAGAATCTCCCGGGACAATCTCAATCTTGTGACCTACCCACTGAACCAAGCATTGGTGCATTGTAGACGGGATACAACAGTTGGCATGAATCCAATCCCTTCCTAGCAGCAAGTTATAAGCACCTTTCCCACGGATCACGAAGAAGGTTGTCGGCAAGGTTTTGCTGCCGATGGTAAACTCAACGCATATTGCCCCCTTAACTGGAGACACATTGCCCTCAAAGTCTTTAAGCATCATATCGGTCTTGGTCAAATCCTGATCTCCTTTCCCAAGCTTCCGATACACTGCATACGGCATGATATTGATAGCAGCTCCACCATCAATTAAAATCTTGGTCATCGGCTGACCATCAACCCTTCCTTTGACAAACAGAGCCTTAAGATGTTGCCTTTCATCATCGGCAGGCTTTTCAAAGATAGCTGTCATCGGATCCAGAGCCAACTGAGCTATCTGATCGGAAAACTCCAATTCGTCATCGCTGGACGGCGCAAGGAATTCCATCGGCAACATAAATACCATGTTGACATCTGCCGATGGCCCTTTCCCCTTAGGATCTGCTTGTTGATGATCCCCAGACTGGCCAGAGTTCTCGCCCTTGCTTAACTCTTCTCGCCTTTCGCGCTGTAGCCTTCTCTTTTGTGTCCTGGTCAACCCTTCTGGACACCATAGAGGGAGTTGCTGCTGCCTTACTGATGGGCGATAATTTTCCCTTGACTCCACCCGGTAAGTATTGGCGTCCCTGTAGAATATGAACTCATCGGGAACCCGTGCACTAGCCATCTCTCCAAGTTCTTCCTAGTTCCTGGGAAAATATTCAACACAATCGCCGATCCTGTCGTGCACACTGAGCCTGCCTCCGAGTCGATCATGAACGGACGTTCTCCCCCTAATCGGCCCATTGAATCGCCGATCATCATTGTGATAGCGCCGATCGGATCTGTCATACCGATCATAACCGTTGCACTCGGGACAATCTCTGACAACAGGGAGTTTGATATTTTCCTCCCAACAATGGATGAAGAACGGACAATTCCAGTGATCCCTATGCCGATTCCACTCCTGTCGGCGTCTTTCTTCTTCCCGACGATAGTCCTCTTGCTAGCGCCGATACCGATCCTCACGTTGCTGCCAAGTTTCCCGAGGCCTTCTGTGAGTTATTACAATACCGGATCTGGGAGGCATTCCTGAGTTAGTTCCCTCCTGGATCAAACCTTTTCCTTTCGCATCGGCAGTAGTGATTTGATGTTGAGGATCCACCGATGCACTTCTTTCAGCTGTTTCCGATGTTAAGACCTTGGCCTTTCCCTTAGCATCCAGCATGTTTGTTGGAAAGAATGTTGATCAATCTTCATCGGCTTCTGAGCTTTAGAGCTGTCGAATTTGATCCTTCCAGATTCTATAGCCGATTGCAATTGTTGTCTAAAAACTTTGCACTCATTGGTGCTGTGAGAAGTTGCATTGTGCCATTTGCAGTACTTCATCCTTTTTAATTATTCAGCCGATGGGATTACATGATTGGGTGACAATTTGATTTGACCTTCCTGAAGTAGAAAGTCAAATATCCTATCGGCCTTGGTGACGTCGAATGTGAACTTCTCTGGATCTTTGTGTCCAAAAGGACAAGACATCGGCTTCTTATTTTTTACCCATTCTGCTAAGGCGAGACTGGTTCTTCATCAGAGTCCGAGCTTGTCGCTTCATCCACAAATGATACATTTTTATTCCATGCTCTCTTGGGCTCAAAAGGCTTGATATCTTGATCAGAAATTCTCTGCACCAAATGACTTAAGCTTTCGAACTCCTGAGATGCATATTTGTCCCTGATATGTGGCAACAAACCCTGGAAAGCCAAATCGGCTAGCTGCCGATCATCCAGAACCAGGCTATAGCATTTGTTCTTGACTTTCCGTATCCTCTGCACAAAACTTTCAACCGATTCGTCATTGCGTTGCCTCAGTTTGACCAAATCAGTGATCTTCTTCTCATGGACTCCAGAAAAGAAGTATTTATGGAACTGCTTTTCTAGATAGACCCAGGTAATTACTGAGTTGGGAGGTAATGATATGAACCAGGTGAAAGCCGATCCAGATAATGATGACGAGAACAAGCGAACCCTTAACTCGTCTCTGTTAGCGGCTTCTCCGCATTGGATGATGAATCTGTTGACATGCTCCATGGTTGATGTATCATCCTGCCCTGAAAACTTAGTAAAATCCGGCACTTTGTATTGATTTGGAAGCGGGATTTAATCATATGCAGGAGGATATGGTGTCCGATAAGAGTAAGTATTGACTTTAGGTTTTATCCCAAATTGGTCTCTCATGACTTCAGCAATCTTATCGGCCCAATAAGCATCGGCATCTTGCCGATGAGGCGGTTGCGGCTCTGGCACCTGCTGATAGGCTTCCACGTGTCTGTGCGGTGCGCGGTCTGCATGGAACATTGGGTTAATCATCTGGCCACCAACATGCTGACCGCCGATCTGTTGACCATCAAACCGTTGGTCACTTGTGGCTTTTGGAAAAAAAACTGAACGGATCCCAAAAGTCAGTGAAAGCAGGGCACTACAAGAAATCTGGGCTTCTATGACGATTACCAGATGACAGAACACCTATCTGTCATAAACACAGGCTGTTTATGACGACTGTTTAGTGGATGACAAAAGGTTATGACCAAACTGTGTCTTCATCATAAACAACGCCATAGCATCTAGCTGCATGGGATTTATGACGATAGATTGTGACAATAGTTAGTTGTCATAAAATATAAATCTATTATAATTATTTTTAAAATATCTTGTTATCCCACATGGCGTGCACACTATCATATGTCCTAGGTGAATTATTTCTGTCCTAGTTAACTCATAGTCCCACGTAGGATTGGAGGAAGAAAATTTCAAAAGAAAACACCAAAATATTGGTATTTGTGATGATATATTGTAACAATAATTGATCATTATAAATATAAATGTATTATATTTATTTTTAAAATATTATGTTATCCTATTTAGTCGTTGATGCACACTACCGTATGCCCTAGTTAGAGGACCATGTAGGATTAGATGAAAAAAATTAAAAAAAAACACCATAGTTATAGCCCCATATAGGATTGGATAAAAAAATAAAAAAAAACCAAAATATCAGTAGCCACAGGGTTTGAACCTGGGACCTGCCGACAATTTCATCCTAGGCCAACTGCGCTCGCCACTGAAAACCAATCCCTTTTTCTGCTAGAGGGGAGTGTTCGACAGTTTTTGTATTCTGGAGTTTGGATACTGGCAAAAAGAGATCAGAAACTTGGCATCTCAGTCTGCTGACCACATTCGCACGCATCAGGCTGCAGGTCCGTTGCTGGCTGCAGCTCCACGCCCTTGACTCTGCGCCGACCAAAATCGCATCTCTTTCTCCACGATGGACGCCGCCGGCTGGAGATCCACACCCCCAATTTTCTTTTCAGTTTTAGCTTTAGTTTTGTTTATTCATTTAATAGGTTTTTCAATATGTATTTTTTGTTTATTCATGACTTTTGTAGCTAGGACCATCTAGGGTCCGGTCAAAGTATTTTTTCTGAAAAATGCAATGTTTGACTTGGTCAAACTATGTCAAACTAGCCAATAAAAGACCTCAAATAAAAAACTTTTGAATACAAAGGAGTTAGACCTCACCAAGGTCTACCTTTGATACATTGCATTTAGAAAAGTTCTAGTAAACTCTAGTCACATTTTTCAAAAACCCAAGGCGTGACTTGGTCAAACCTGGTCAAACAAGGCACTAAATGACCTCAAATGAAAATCTTTTGAATACAAGGTAGTTAGAGCTCATAAAGATACACATTCCATACATAGGAAATTTTTGCATTTGAGAAAGTATTTGTAAACTCTAGCCACAATCTTGAATCACACATAGACTTTATGAAACCATGTGCGGGACTTGGGGATTTAGAACTGCACTTTCATAACGCTTTGTCAAATGCAAAAATGTCCTATGTATCAAATGTAGATCTTGATGAGTGGAACAAACTTGCTATTCATGACTTTTCGAGTTGGTGCCGTCTAGGGTCCCGAAAACGTGAGTATAGCCGTGAAAATTTGAAATTTCAAAATTTGAGTGGTCCAAATCCTCTCAGATGAAAAGTTGACCATTACACCAAATGTGTGTCCTGATGATCTGGACAAACTTTGTATTCATGACTTTTGTAGGTGGGACCATCTAGGGTCCGGTCAAAGTGTTTTTTCTGAAAAATCCAATGTTTGACTTGGTCAAACTAGGTCAAACTAGACAGTAAAAGACCTCAAATGAAAAACTTTTGAATACAAAGGAGTTAGACCTCACCAAGATCTACCTTTGATACATAGTACAATTTTGCATTTGGAAAAGTTCCAGTAAACTCTAGTCACATTTTTTGAAAACCCAAGGCGTGACTTGGTCAAACCTGGTCAAACAAGGCACTAAATGACCTCAAACGAAAATCTTTTGAATACAAGGTAGCTAGAGCTCATCAAGATACACATTCCATACATAGGATATTTTTGCATTTGAGAAAGTGTTTGTAAACTCTAGCCGCAGTTTTGAATCACACATAGACTTTATGAAACTATACGCGGAACTTGTGGATTTAGAACTGCACTTTCATAATGCTTTGTCAAATGCAAAAATGTCCTATGTATCAAATGTAGATCTTGATGAGTGGAACAAACTTGCTATTCATGACTTTTCGAGTTGGGGCCGTCTAGGGTCCCGAAAACGTGAGTATAGCCGTGAAAAATTGAAATTTTAAAATTTGAGTGGTCCAAATTCTCTCAGATGAAAAGTTGACCATTAAACCAAATGTATATCTTGATGATCTGGATAAACTTTGTATTCATGAGTTTTGTATCTAGGACCATGTAGGGTCCGGTCAAAGTGTTTTTTTCTAAAAAATCCAATGTTTGACTTGGTCAAACTAGGTCAAACTAGCCAATAAAAGACCTCAAATAAAAAATAAAGGACTCAAAATATATTGTTATGTCGATTTCAAGAATTTTCTAACTAAATTTAGTTATTGTTATAATTATCTGTTGAATTACCATAGAATAAATGTGATAATATCTAAAATTGTTTAGAAAAATCTACATACTTGCATGTCAACGTGATTTTAGTGTATAATAATCCCATAAAAAATTCAAATGATTTTAACAAAAGGCGTAAACTCATGTAAAAGCTGTGATTTATATAAGGATCATATATTATTTTTTGTATTTTAGAACTAATTAAATCTATTTCTACAAAAAAATTAAAAAAAAAAACAAATAACCCAACAACATAATGAGAGGTCGGCCCAATTGTGTTTGGCCCATGATCTTATGGCTGTTGATTTGCGATCGGATGGCAAGCAGTACTCTCACGCTATATAAATATATGACAAACCCTAGCACTCACTCCCTCCCACCCCTCACCAGCCGCACCCACCGCACTCCTTTCTTGGAGTCATGAAGTCACGAGTGCTTGGCGGTCGGAATCCGGTGGCCTTGGCGGCACCATGGAGGACCCTCCATGGTGGACCTGTGGAGGTAGACTATCAGGATCCGGTGGGCCTTGACGAAGCATCGAGGAGCATCCATGGTGGACCTTTGTGGATCTATGGAGGAAGGAGATCCCTTCGTTCAGGGTTAGTACTCTCCCTCGTCTCTCCGCCTAAATCTCCTTTGGCTTCAATCACCGCTGATCCTCTCCATCGCTTACCTCATCTAGTTCTCTAGGATGGCGCAGGCACTAGCATCTCCAGACGGTGGCGCAGGCCCAGGCGCTAGCACGAACAGAGGAGGCTCCGACTAGCAGAGGCACAGGTTTGAGCAGTAGTAGCTCCGACCAGTGGAGCAGGAATGGGCGCAGGGTAGCTCTGTTCACATCATGATTGGTTGAAGCATGTGATTTGGTGCCGGCGGCCACACGGTGAGATGCATGCTGAGTGATTTTGTATTTGATTTTTTATTTGGCCTGGTTGCCTATGAAGTCTTTGACAGATTGCTTGACTAGTGCTTTGTGTATGGTTTAGTTTGTTATGTGCTCACAGACATTCTTCAGGGCGCCAATTGGATTCAATCATCTGCGTGCAAAGATGGAAGGTTTGTGATGAATGTCTGTGAGCATATAACAAACCACGCAAATATCTGCAAGGATTTGTTGCTCGACAGCTTTACACTGCATTATTAGTTCTCTAGAAACTTTTTGGAGTATCAGATCCGTGAGATTTTATAGTTGTAGGATGTATGTGCTTGTTGCTATGATTAAAGAATCGTCTGAGAGAAAATTAGTAAATAATTTATGCTTATTGCAATATTTTTTTGTCTCTTGCGCGTGAATGTCAATAATCTATTCTAAGTGTTCTGCATTTTTAATCCACTATTTCTGTAACAAGCGACAACCTGATGAATTTGACATGTCCCTTTTTTTTTGCTAAGTGAGGCTTTGTTACTAGGGATGTGGGCAACAGTATGTTACCAACTGGTGATCTGGTGAGGTGAGGTCCTGTCCTGATGGCTGATCTGTCGTCCCCAACTATAGTGTTCTGATCTGTTGAGGTGAGATAGTCCCTAGTGATTAGTGAAGTCCTGCTGGCAACTCTAAAATACTTCATTTTATTGCTTCAGTGCATGTAGCGTTGCTCATCTTTAGTTCTGCTCCATGTATATAGTAGAAGTGTTATGTATAGCCATACCATGTATGTACAGGATGCTTATAGAGTTATGGGTGGCCCTCTGATTAAACTATCTAATACAGAGAAAATGGCCTCCACATGCCAATATAATTATTTTCACAGATTTGGTAGCCGACTACCTGCTATGTTACTGGTTCTTTGTGTGTATTAGCTTAGTTTCACTATATGTTTGCTTAAGGATATATGTGGTTCTTATTGCATTGGTGAAGCATTTTAGAGTTCCTTGCTATGCTTGTAAGCTTCTTGTTGTTTCTATGACAATAAACAGGCTCACACTATATTATTTTGAACCCTGCTGATTATTGTTTCTGGTTGCATGTTTATCTCTGAATGTTCCACCTATATATTAGCTGTAGCAAACTCTGAAGTATATTAGCTGTAGCAAACTCTGAAGTTTTCTCCGAGTCTTTGAACTCTTTTGTACCGTAGGACACTGCTGCAGCTACATAGCATACTTACCCTCTTACTCTTTCGTTTCTGTAGGTCCTGCAACTGCAAGGTATGCAACAAAAGCTTTAGTTTACTCGAGAGTAACACACTCTGCAACAACAGCTTTAGTATTTGGTCTTTGGAAGTTATAATCAAGAGAAACATGAGCCTAGTCTTTAGAGGTTATACCTGTTGTGCAGTTTTTTTACTTTAGTGTACACCATTACTGAGTTGCAACGGGTTGTACCTTGGGTTTGAACTTGTATTCTCTTGTAAAGCATTATTTATGAATTATGAATGAGAATTATGTATGGTTACTGTAATTATTTAAATGGTTACATGGTTTATAATATGTTATGATTTTTAAATGGGCTAGCCCAAAATATGGGCTTGAATTGTAATGTTGGGTTGTGATGAAAAAAATAAACATCAATTTGTAGATGGGCCAAAAAACATTTGGGCCAATTGGGCTAGATGTAAATAAAAATAAAAAAGACCCAAATGTGAATTGCCACGTCATCTGCCATGTCACCTGTCATGTCATATGTGCCATGTCATTATACACATGGCGTTATTTTGTTTAATTTGTTATGACGAGTTTAGTCTCGTCATTACATCGATGACAAGAGAACTATCGTCACTATATCGATGACGAAGTCTTGTGGTGGTCATAGAAGCTGCTTAGGGACCCACCTTCTGTGACGACAACCACTTCATCATTGTAGGCAGGTAGTGACAAGAAACAGGCTGCTATCGTCATAATCTAATTGTCACAGAAGCCCAGGATTCTTGGGGGTGAGGTGCTTTTGGATTTGTACTACGAGAAAAGCTGCTTTTGGGCAAAAGCACTTGTGGCTTTTGGGCCCTTTGGTTAGCTTTTGGCTTTTACAAAAGCAAAAGCAGATTCAAAAGCCCAACCAAAGGGACCCTAAAGGTGGACCTTTAGTCCCGGTCCACGGAACCGGGACTAAAGGTGGGACATTTAGTCCCGAAACCTTAGCCCCGGTTCTGTAGCCGGTACTAAAGACGCTTACGGCCCGGGGGCTAAAGCCCTTCCCTGTACTAGTGTCCAATCGAAGAGGATAGCATCTCAGAGCAGGTCCCAACTGGTACAAGAAAATGGATAACATGAGAGAGATGGTGATGCCCTATTCATCCAGTCACTCAAAATACTTAATTCGTTTTGATAGATATGCATATCTCATGTGTTTGATTTGACATTTTGAATTTTCCAATGCTTTACAACAAAAAATAAATTGTACCTAATCGTTCTATTTTTTCATCCTATTTACCAGATCCGTCCATCCCACCTTGCTTCTTAAAGGTTTGTCAGCTGCTGGAATTTTTGAAGCTCGGCTCAACCTGAAGTGGTATGCTTACATTTCTTCTACCAATACTCCAGTCTTTTTTTTCTTGGTTTTTATCATTTATGCACTATAAAAGTTACTGAATATTTGTGTGCTTAATTACCTGTAAATAAGTTGCACATGTGCTAAGAGATTGGAGCTTTGAAATATCAGGTTTTGTTTAGGAGTTCGGGACTGTCTATAATTTTAGTACTCCAGTTTTTTTTTTTAAAAAAGTGACCCCAAAGCTACATATTATATTGATAAAGAAGTTAGACCCTGAAAACTTGATATGGAAAAGCTGCAAGATTTATGTATATTGCATAATGTATTCAGTCACTACCACGGAATTAAAATGGTTTGAACGTTGTCTCATATGAACTTTGTGCTGTAAGAAGCATTTTAGGATTTCTCTGATTACGTTCTAGATACAAACTTCAACTTTAGGTTTCCTAAAATAATATCTGAAGTTTGCTTTGATCTATCAGCTTGTCAAGTTCGTGATCCTGGTTTCAGTAGTCTATGGGTGAGTTGGCTGATTTATAATATGTAAACAGTAGCCTTTGATGTAGTACAACAGTGCTTAAGGGGCTCATAGTTTTGGACTTTTTCTAAGCTGAGTAATACAAATTCATTTTGCTTATGGACTATTGGTTTTTATTTAGAACTTTCTTGCATTATCTTTCTAGCTATAACACCACCTACATATGATTACACAAATACTTATATATTTGCTCCCATGTCTGTCACAGGGTAACATGTATGGTGAAATCCTAGGTCCTGATGTGAGAACCAACAGTGCACTCATACAGGGGATGACATCTACATTATCAGTAGTTTCAGAGTTTGAAATGCAAAATCGGGTTATAGACCCGTTGACTCCCGCTATATGGTTGAATTTATAGGTTGCACAAAATGGTCTTTGCTGTCTCGGTGTGGGACTATTCATGTAAAATATATAAGTACTATTTGGACACCCTCTATGTCTGATATAACATATAGGGTGTGAACATCTTGCAGGTGTTAGAAATTCAGCTTGAGATTCGGCACGCATGCATGTTGTCGTTTGTTCAGCCTAACTGTGGTCTGGGTGGTGGAAACAAAAACCTCCTATGATATTTTCAGTTTGTATGAATTAATTATTTCATTCCCAGAGCATATTCATTCTTTATTAACATTATTGAATTTACCCGATAGAGTTGTGGCCATGACTCGTGCGCCTTAGAGCTGTGACCATAACTCTGCGCGCATAGGTGCGCGCAAATCACTAGTACCTATTAAGAGCCCAACGCTCTAAGTAGCGCAGCTATAAACGGACTATCAATCTGTTGCTTTTGGGCAATCTTGTTAACCCATTGCATAAAAACTGAGCGGTGCTCAAAGGTTATATAACAACGCTTCTCAAGAAGTCACATAATTCTCATACAAACAAATCGATTTGATATAGTTTTGGTTATGTAACAACATACGGGTACTGTACTTGTTTAATAATAAAATATAAAGAGATGAAAACGAATTTGACTGTTGTTACTGGATAGTGATGCATAAATAAAGAGAATAAAACAAAGAGTAACCTGCCCGCAGCAGGCTGTGCTCTCTCCGCGCTTTGTGTGACCATGGGTCCTGGTCAGTCTTGAACCCGAAGAACCCCATGGCGAATGCTGCAGTGGCGAGGTGGAGCATGAAGAAGCACAACGTGATGCCATTGGTGTACTTGCTGAGTTGAGCCACGGATGTTTTTGCTAGCCGCTAAAGCTTGTCATCTTCAGGCTTAGATTAGCAGTATGTCATATTCAGATTCAGAGATTTGATCCCAAGCGGCTTGGGTGGCTCCTGGGACTCGCCAGATGCTGCTGCAGCTGGCTGTCCGCTCACGCGGTGGCGGCTTGGGCGGCTCTGCGTGGCCTGCTTGCTCGGCTAGCGGCGGCTGGGTTGCTTGGCACGACGGTGCTTGCACATGGCTGCCCGCTCGCTCGGTGACGGTGTGGCCGCGCGCGTGGCTGCCTAGCGCGGCCACCGGTCCTTAATTTCCCACCTTGCGCGGTCGACTGATCGCGTGCTCGAGTGGCGGCGTCGTGGCTGGTTCGCTCGCCCAGCAATGATGGTGCTGCAGGCACGGCCATCCGATCATTCTCCCTGTTGGGACTATTGTGAAAGAGAGTTATGGAAGAGAAGGTGCTCGACGAAAAAATATCAAGCTCCCGAACCGGTATGGGCCTGCAGGGCACAACATAGAAAGTTTAGGGACCCAAAAATACACTTTGAGAGTTGATAGACTCAGATGACACCTCTCCAAAAGTTAATGGACCTGTGGTCCATTTTACTCTAAACAGTTGAGGAGACAGGTGCCGTCAAGACCATTCAAGAACATTTTTAGATCTAGAATGGGTTCCTATATCAAAGTAATAATGGTTCTTTCAAATCATGTAGCGCATCTGATCGTGAGGAGAAATAAAATGTTACATCATTTAGATGACAAAAAATGTCCATTCCTGGTTTTCATGTAAATATAGACTATAATATACGCTTTAGTCTGATCTGCATGATCCAAACCCAATTTAGAATAACCCTACCATCAAAGTTTCACAATTCATTACCCAAAAGTAGTTGTCACTATTTGCTACATCACTACTAGGTATTTCAAAAATAGTAGTAGTAGGTTATTGGTAATGTTGACACAACGATAGTGCATGAGTTGCAAACAAACTGACATGGCACCGCTCTATAAAAAATTGTCTAGCTGGTTTAGGGAGTGGTTTTCTCGGGTTGAGCCCAAGAACACCAAAGGACAATAAGAATCATACTTACATGGTGAAGAACAGAAGGTTACGAGCAAACCACGCACTAAAGGATAATGATTCGTGTTTACATGCCAATTAACGGCTAGGTTGTGGACAAACTAGCAAAAAACTATTCAGTGTCAAACATATGGGTGGATTAAACCTGTAGATTAGCACTTCCGACTAACCCCTTGACTGATTCCCTACATTAGGTAGGGGCTTGGGTGCTACACCCATTAGGATCGCTTGCGCACACACTAGCTAGTCGATAAATGCCGTCGTGGGTTGTAGGGCTCGCACTTCAGGGGAAGCCCCGATCACAAAGGGGATAAGCTAAGAGGCTAAGTCCCCACTTGGTTAAGTGACCTTATGGGTTGTAGGGCTCCTACTTCAGCGGAAGCCCCCAACACCAAGGGGATAAGCCAAGAGGCTAAGTCCCCACTTGGATCACCCTCGTTCAAGGGCTTGGAGTCTTGACCAGGCTAAGGTACTTCCTAACCTCAAGAGGGTCATCCTCGAGTAAGCGTCGCCATGGCTACTTTGGCCTAGGCTTGGCCATGCTCTGACCTCGATCGATGCCAGGAATAGACCCTGAATTCTATCGCATCTGGAGCCTTACATACAGTGTAATGCCCCCAGAATCCAAACAACTCTGATCTATCTACTCTGTTTGATGAATGAACCACACCTATCACCATCAAACTTATGCTTTCATTCTTGCTTCACATAAAAGGATTAATCCGAGGATGGTGGGATGGACTCTAGAAGCCTTATATGTTGGTCTAACCCACCCTAAACAACCAAGGTGGGACTAACCCCCTATAATATCTCATTAACATGCAGATGGGCCAAATTTCAAACTAGGCTAGATGTGACATACACCCCGCTCAAAGGGTCGGACATCCTTGTCTACGCAACACACCCACAACTGGACAAATGATGACTAAGAATGTTCCCTCTTAGCACCCATGACCATGTGTCTAGTGCTCGCACATGTGTCATGTTGTGCAGCCCGTAGGGCCTACATATGCAATGAACCCCATGTCCGCCCCCTGACCTGCATGTGCCCGTCGCCACCAAGGTCAGCTCTAATATCATCTCTAATGCCATAGAGTCGCAGCTCAGATCCACTCTACATGGTGAGTGTACCACATTTATCACCATCCCACTTATGCTTTCATCCTCACTTCACAAAAAATGATTAATCCAGTGATGGTGGGAAACTCTACCTTATATGTTGGTCTAACCCATCCTAAACAACCAAGGTGAGACTAATGCCCCCTCAAAATATCTCATTAACATGCACAAGGGCTACTATGGACCAAATTTCAAATTGGGCCAGATGTGACATACAGGCAACACAACAAGAGTCCTAGGGGACTATTTTATTCATTCTCTAGAGGTTGTGTCAGCCACTTCTATTGCAGGATCACACCCCAAGTTGTGATGCATTTGTGACAAGAATCCCCACATGGTGAAGGCCTCTAGGGTAGCATAGCAGCCCCTCCACATATGGGGAAATCTTGGCATACAAAGGAAGCCAGGAGGTGCACCTAGGGAAGACACAACAATGGCAAATAGCACCTAATGTTCAGCACCCAAGGTGGAGTTGGGACATTGGTAGCCCCCTATTACAAAACAAAGAGGAGAACACATGTTGCCGCCAAAGTAGAATTGATGAGTATGATGAGAAACCCTAGGAAACAACACCACATAACACTAAACTCCATGGCCTGCTGGTATATGAGATAGGGCATGTGATCCAATAGAAGCGATCAACCCTATAATAGTTGAGAAGCATCCCATGGTAGGCTGAGTTGGCTCCTCGCTCGAGCCACCGAAACCCTAGAATTGTAGTGTAACACACCTCAACATCTCTTCCTCTCTCGATCTTGATCTCTTAGTTGTAAGAACTTTGATTGAGCATTCCTAACACAAAAAACAACATTGTTGGATGTAGAGCCCAAGTGCCTAAACAAGGATATCCCTTGTTGTAATACCCGATTTTAAGGACAAAACCAGATATGCACCATATGTGAGTCTTAGAAGTCAAATCTCATATATAGCTACAAATAAGGGTAATATCAAAAGACAATGCATAGATATATAACGTACTTAGTATAAAAGAGATAACCTTTATTAGCAAACAGCGGATAGACAACTCCGAACTTCGGGTATTAACTTCTCTCTACAGGATCCAACTGACTGGTTGATCACAAGCCTAAACTTCTCCTGAGGTTTGGGGGAAATAGCAAGAGTGAGTCCATGTCGAACTCCACAAGTATAGCAACTAGATTGTATAGCTCCCACAATCTCATGATCAATGTGACATAAATTATGTAAAACATTAAACAATAAACAATGAGCATATTTAACACACAAGAATCATCACCCTTAATGTAGATGTCCCCAAGGCCGCTCCTGACCGTGAGCTCGGCTAGTATACTAATTTTAACACTCTGCAGAGGTTGTACATCTTTACCCAAGAGTCATGATTTACCCTTTCGCCCGAGGTGATCAGCCTCTTAACCCACTACCAAGGAAGGTCGGCAGGGATCACTATGAAGCCTTTCAAAAGTTCGTCTAACATGTTAGGGCCGCAAGGTTTCCTTTGCGCGCAGATATAGATGCCCTCCTTCCAAATGGCACAATGACGCGCAGCCTATACACGTAAGGACAGGGCTCGCACTATACCCAAAACGGTTCAGCCCCTCCGCCCTTTCGGGTAACCTCTAACAAGCTAGAAAAGGTCTTCATACTGAGCTAAAGCCAGAGCCATTATAGCCCTCATGGTTGCACTGTTGTCCCGGGTGATCACGTACAGATAAATCATCAAGTTGCTAAAAAGTCATTTTTATCATTTATTACTTAACATTAATCCAGTCACACGATCATGGTCACAGAAATAAAATCCAAGTGCTATACTTGCCTTAAACTTAGATCCTTCTTCAAGTCCAAACCTTCAAAGATCTGCTTCTGAGTCACACTTATATCTCACCGACTAGACAAGATCATAAGACACCACACAAGCATCCGTACAGACATGCATAATTAAAACAATACACCAATCAATAAAAAGGTTTGAAAACTAATCTACGCATTACTATGAGCATAAAGATGTAAAAAGTATTCTAATCGAAATAAGAAACGACTATGAAAAGATTTAAATTGTAAAAATAATCATGTGAGAGCATACATTCGAATTTAATATGCGTGTTTAAGCAAAGCAAACTTATATAATGTAAAAGCATATATATACAGGCGTCATGAGTCATTTCAAATGAGATAAGAAGAAAGAGAATACAAGCTTTTTAAAAGTAGCAGAGATTTATTTGCAAAGAAAACTAAATCATAGCCTAATTAATTATATTTTAATAAAGCGCTTTGGAAAATATAGACCAAGGAACGACTATGCTGAAATTTTATATATTCAAAATTAAATGCTGAATTTCTACGCAGGGATGATATATATATATGTATGTCACATCATCAAAGTCATTAGCCGATTAAATAATGTGTCATACCATTATCATTGCAAGATGCAGCTGACACGATCACTTATTTTCCCGGTTCTGCATGGCTGGACGTAAACAACAGTGGAAATTCCATGCACGCAGCCGTGGCTCCTGGTTCCGTAGCAGTCGGCACCTTCAGGCGATGGAGACTTGGAGGGTCATGGCGACTTGCAGATAGCAGCGGATGAACTTCAACAGGATGGACTTCCCAGCAACCGAGTCTTTCCTATCATGCCGACGACAGTTTCACAAGACGACGAGTTGACGAGTATCGCAAGAAGATGTATACGTCGCGACAACAGGATTTCTTCGCTGGAATAGCAAGAGCACGACGAGCTAACCAGTCGCAGCAGATCTGCACCTCTTGGAACTTGGCGACACGTTGTAGAGAAAGAAAGAGAAAATATAATTTTATTTTACTACCTTAGGAATTTTTAAATTAGAGGCTTTCCATATGGTAGTTTTTTGTGTCCTTTATCTAAGGGGCTGATACATATATATATATATAGGGAGAGAAACTCTCCACCTCCACATCAACTAGTGATATGGTACTAATAGATTTGTAACCTTCATCTTTACTAATAGGCCTAATTATTATTAAAGCCCATTAGTAAATAAAACATTTGGCCTTTGAATCATGATGACGTTGGATTTGAGTAAAATTAAGAAATTATTATTTTCGAAATTAATTATTTTCATGGATAAAATAATTCTAGAAAAGTCTAGAATTAGTAGTTAAGCCACGAAAAGTACTCCGAAAGCTTCGAAAATTTGGGAAAAATTCTCAGAGATATTATAGAACATGAGGAATCCAAATAAAGTATTTGGAGCTTATGATAAGATTGTTTGGAGCATCTAAAAATTAGATCATGCTCACAGAAAAGTGAGAACAGAAGCTGAAAAAAAAAATTTCCGAAAAATTTGTAGAGAGTGCTTGATGGACGAGGAAGTAAAAGAAGTGCTTTGAGTGACAAAGAAAATATTTTAGAAAGGTCCTAATAAAAATTTGAGCTTAGAAACAAGGAATTTGGTTGTAGATAAAAGATAAATAAGTGCCGAATAAGGAAGATCGATCTACTAAACGTATTTTAAATATTTTTCTTACTATCAACACATAAAGGAGCAACAAGCATCACATCAAAACATATGCACCAGCATGTATGCATAATAATATTGCTAAGCCTTATGATAAATTTTAATTTAATAAAAAATATTATTTTTCCTATATTTTTATGAGCACAAAAATACAAAATTAAATAATTTTATCTATATTTCAAAAGGAGTAAATTTTAGGGTGTTACACTTGTGTTGTCAATGCTTAATCCACTAAATATCGATGGACAATGATACCATAATCTAGTACCTCCTGTTGCCCCTATCAAGCTCGGAGGGTGTGAATCAAGTAGCTAGACACTAGCTACATCCGCAACTAGACCAACCACTGCTCGATTGTTTTGGAGAACTTCCAAGTTATGTACACCTACCTTGGAAACTCTTGGGATCTATGCAACTTCATGCAGAAGCTGGGTGAAACCCTTCGAGAGTACATGCAATGCTTCTCCTGCTAGTGCAATGAGCTGGCCAACATCATTGACGCTAACATCATCAACGCCATCACCTATGGCATGACATGTGAAGCCCTCGTCCGCATGCTCAGGCATGAGCCTCCATAGATGACGCAGGTGATCTTGGATGTCACCACCATGTATGCTATGGGGGAAGAGGTTGTCCTATCCAGCTTCAAAAATAGAGGAAAGGTTGTTGGCCCTAGCACAAGGTAGACAATAATGATGACTCTGTTTTCCCTCACATTGATGGTGTCTCATGATCTTTGTTGGGATGTAAGCCTAAAAAGTACTGCGACCATGGAAGACGACCCCATGAGAAGTCAATATGGTCAAAACCACAGTGCCACAGTGTCTGTGGTGGTCCGATGTGGTGAGTCCCGGTCGGTTTCTACTTGTTGTCTGTTTGATCATTGACAATGTGCTCCCCATGAAGGCGCTCATGGATGGTGGTAGCAGACTCAACATTCGACAAACCTAGGTACTAGGAGATATTATCAAAAGTTGTGAATGCTCAGGCCGCTTCGCCATCTGTATTAGAGTTTATGGGCCTTAATATCACTTACGTCCCCCGTACCACCATCCAGTCTTCGGTGTTGGCCGACTTTGTGGCCGAGTGACAGAGGTCCAAACACCACCCGTCCTAATCAAATAGGAGCACTAGCCATGTACTTTGATGGCTCCTTGATGCTCGATGGAGTGGGGGCCAGGATGCTGCTCATATCACCGAGTGGTGACAGGCTCTGTTACGTCCTTCAACTAGAATTTTGGGCCACTAACAATGTCATGCTCTCAAGGTGCATGGCCTCTATGTCCATAGAGACTCTGAGCTAGTGATCAACCAAGTCATGAAGGACAAAAGGATGGAAGCATCATGCAAGGAGGTACTAACATTTTTTTTGCTTTTGTAATTAAGTGGTATCCTTGCTGGATCTTGATTACGAGTAGTAAGAGTACCGTGGTTACCAGTGTTAAGAGTACGTCTGTCGTGGATAAGGGTTACAACTAACATTCAAGGAAACTTGTGTTAGACATTTAAGCAATTTCCATATTAATTTAATCCAGAATAATATCCGTATAAACATGATGACATACAGATAATTTATCATGGCGATGATATAGTCATATATTATCAAATAAATCATTCTAGCATGATTTAAAACATGTGAACATGGCATATTTAAATTATGTATTATAGCAGCAAGCATAACAAAAATATAATATATAACAAGTATAACCGGATGTTTATAAGCCATACGAACACAATGATCTAGAGCATCATAAAACGATATAACAAATATGATGAAAATAGTAAGGTACAAGTTGAGAGTATACCTAGAGGAGGGTCCCGTGTTGAGGGCATTGGAGACTCCATTCTCACTAGTACCAGCCATGGGAGCAGTGAGTTTTTTTGATGTCGTGGACCTCAGTTGATGCAGGAAGATGTTTTGCAGTGCCGAATCTCACGAATGCACTATAGGAAGAAGATCATGGTGATAGAGGGAGCAGTCCCATAGTCGCTTCCTAAAAATCTAATCGCCCGACAACCCCGAGCTAGATTCTCAGACGAGCGCCGGTTCTGGAGGCACATGCTCTCCTGATGCTCCGTGCGCGCGGAGGTACGGGATGGGGAAACCTTGAGGTAGCAGAACTATGGTTTGTGTGCAAATGTTTTTGGTATTCTCTTTAACAACGGAATGAGACCTTTTTATAGCCAGACAAGACAAGCAGACATAGGAGATAAAGAAACAGGAGAGACCTCACTGAATTAACATTGATAGGAAAACTCTCATCTAGTAACTCACACATTAGAAAAGAAACTTCCATCCAATAATTTTTGTCACTAGAATTGAAAACTCCACCTTTCAAGACTCCTTTTTGAACCAACATTAATAATCGAAACTCCTACTCTTACTCGACTTAAATGGCAAAACATCCCATGTAAAGCACGACATGCATGCATGTTCGCCTCATCTCCCATCACAATTCCATTATGTATTAAACCATCGTATGCACGTTATTTGTACTGCCATAGAATTATTGATATATTAATTATATTATATGAGTTATGCCCATAATATATCTAGCTAACAACTTGTTTAGTAGGCTGCGGCCTGCCAAACTTTCTCTATATGACCACGGAAACTATATTCAATATACTTTATTATTAATTATCTCATTATGAATTATAAATCTCTAAAGGACAACCTCTTTATGTAAAAGTCTTGCAGTCCCCCTCCTGTGGCTATGACGATTTTTTGAGGCACTGTCTTAGTGCGATGGGCATAACCGTGAAAGGTATATCACTATATTCACTTTCTTCGAATGTGTGATTTTGACTTATCTCCACTTACTTTTTTTGCCTGATGCCAAGCACAGCTCCTTTTTAGTTGATGGTCTCAATTCAACGAACCCCTTGTACTAGAGTGTCAACAAATGTTCACTAATGATTTCTCACATGATTATATTTTATCTTGATCTGATGCTTGATTTCCAAATTAAAAGGAAGTCCAGCAGCCCAACGAGCATATATATACAAGAGAGATTTTTATATGCTTAAAAGACTAAATAAAGTTTCTCTAGCACTAGCTAGACTGGTATGAGCTGAAGCATCCACAATGAAATCTATTTTTTTTCTGTTTATTTTATTTGAAATCCACGGAGTCTCTCAATGTTTTCAATGACCGCAGTTCACTTCTTTGGAGGAGCCGTGTTGACGGTCCTTAAATACCAAATTGAACTATCAAATAAACAAGAAAAAGGATCTCAATGCAACCAACACCCAGACTTAGGGTTTTATCTAACAGAATTCCACGAGTTTTGGTGTTTGTCTATTTCTGCAGAGGGTTATCAGAAAATATGGAGGAAAAGCCCACACATCGGGTTTAAATAGAGATATTAAGATGTGCGGCAATTTTCCATCATCTAGAAGACTCCAGAAGCCACGCGAACGAGCGGAAGGCTGAGCGGGCCCGGGGGCAGGGCGCCCGCCCTCCCCCCTAGGGCGCCCACCCTAGCCTGAGAGCCAATCAGGCTCTGCCTCGCAGATCATGCTCCACTGACCTAAGGGATCAAGGAAAACCGCTTGATTATGGTCGGTTTGATCTGACGGCCCACGTTCATTTGGGAGGGCTATATATGCAAGGCCCCTGGCCCCTGGAGGAGAGCAACTCTCAAATCCTAATTCATTCATTCATCCAAGGAGAACTAGAAGGAGTCAATCTTCGATTGGTTTCCGGATCTGTCATGAATCCGTAATTCCTCTATTGTTCTTCATTTGTTCATCATTGTTCTTCAATATTATGAATATGACTTTGCTCTATTTCAATATATTGATTATGACTTTGCTCTATTTATTTATATTTGCAATTATATCGTTCTTAGTTTATCATGGTTATATGCTTGACTTAGTTAGATTGGAATTATATACATGCTTAGGATCGTATAGCGTTTATCCATGTGTACAGTGGGTAAATGATAAGTATTGTGTAGGCGTGGTGCCTATACCGTATTTATCTACGATTGTACCCTATATGCCGGATCGTGGGGTGGTTCGCGGTGGTGACAGCTCCATTGATTCTTATATAGTCCCCCTCCCGTGTATAGGGCAGGCAGAGCAACATTATTATAGGGGAGTGATTGCTATGTTTCTTATCTTCCTTGATAATATCACTATGCATCGGCGTAATCTTGTCTCGCAATGATTGCCAAGTATAATTGCACTAACTATGATATGCTAGACTTTATAGTTAAGAATAACTTAGGAAATATTCTTGTAGTTCATCCTAATTCTATGATAATGACTTGCTCGAATATCTGTTGAGGTGCTTATCATTATCATATGTGGCTAGTTATGCTAATCAGGATAGTTATCTTTGTCATCATTTATATTTTATCTATATTTTATGTGACACGTACCCTGTATTGATGAGATAGATGAATGCTCTCTATTACACATGCAATGATACTCAGTTCCATATTTCAATCCATCATTATTAGTAATCCCTTCCAAGTGGTAAAAATATAAATAATGATACATGGAATACTTCCCGGTTAAAATGCTACATCATTATTAATCTATGCGCTTGCAGATCCCATTTATTATTTATCTAGATGAGCAATTGCATATTTCAATACCGTGTCTCTCATGTCATGCTTGGGATGACAACTTGGCTTAAGTGGCATGAGGGATAGGTTCGGCATTTTTGGCGCCGTTATCAGAAATAGAAAACTAGGTCTACTTTTGGTAATGACGTTAAGAATGCCCAACAACCCCTGTGTCGCCCACTGCATAGGTAGCTCAGGCGGCAAACTTAGGCACCGCCGCAGCCAACCAACAACATCTTCTCTGCCCTCACCACTACCGGAGGGTGCAGCCGGGAGGTCAGCACGTCCCCCAAGGACGGCGACGGTGAGGATCTCACCCAGGAAGGTCGTGAGCACCTCCGTGCAGGGACTGTGCTCGGTGACTGGGATGGTGTCGCGGTCGGGCATGGCGGACAGGGAACAAAGAGGCACTAGGAAGATTCCAGAGGGGATGACGATGGCCAGAGCCACTAGTTAGGTCCTCGGTGGTTGGATCCTCCTGGGTGGCTAGACCTGGCTCACACTGATCAACGGTGGCTGCCTGCCGACAGTAGCGGTTGTGGCTGGCCTGTCTCGGTGTGGGGAGTCATCAGCACGATGGGAGCTGTTGGCGGGTGGCCAGATCTACACAGCCTAGGCCCACATCACCGAGGGGTTAGGGTATGTGTCGAGGCAGCGAGTTTGGCAAGGGTGGCTACCAGCATCAAAGACAGTATAGGTGGCTCGGTTGGACAGGGTGGTGGCTGGTGCAGTGGATAGGTCGTGGCCAATGCTATGCAAAGGGTTGAGGTGCCATGGCGAAACCTTTGCCCCTCTTGGGATAATGACGGTGATGTCGTGGACAATGCTTTTTTCTTCCTTAGAAGCATCATTCGATTGGTCCTCTTCACTTTGTGCGGCTTGTCTTCCCTGGGTAAAAATCTAGACCTTTGGTTAGGCGATGGCGGCACTAGTGGAGTCATGTTCTGATGAGGACATGATACCTTCAGATATGACCATTGATTATAAGGTGAGCTCACTACTATATTTGTATAGTAATTTTTGGTATAATTCACTTGGTTTCACATGTACATGCTATTATTTGCTTGTAAGTACAAATGTGTCTCAATGTGCAAGGTCATCATAGTAGAATTTTAGTTCACTAGTGATTCAATATTGCTTCATTAGAAAGGCCATAACTCCTTCGTCTGTGGTGAAATTGAGGTCCATACACACTTCATGGAAATCCTATTTTATAAGCTTTGAAATATATTTTGTTTGAGCTCAATATCACATCGGCAAGGCTTCCAAATCATTGAGATATGTTGTCGCTATTTCTACTAGGAGCTACATCATCATCATGGGCTTATTATTTACCCTTGGATCCGGGCCTAAGTTGGAGCATGCCCTAAGGAGATAGAGAACACCCAAAGGAAGTCCTTGGATGTCCTCCCTTCGGACACCATCTTAGGAGGTTAGCAAGGTCGTCCAAGCCAAGTTGGAGACCTAATCCATGTCAAGTTCCTGTCTATCTCAGGCTCGAGGAGTAGTCTATAGTAAAACAGATGCCCAGGACGCATCTAGACTCTATTTTTCTTGATCCACATATGGATGGAAATATACTTTTATAAGCTAACCAATGGATTTGGTTTGAGAACCAAATTCTATTAGAATCAATGCGAATCATCGAAATAAGTTGATGTATAGAATCTGTCAGGGCGCTACGTCGCCATCTTTTTGGCCGTCAGGCCTTGTAATATGTTGAGGCACCTTATGGATGCGAAGAGGGGTCCTTGGACATCCCTTAGGCTATATAATTAGTAGCGACTACCTAAGTTAGGTTTTGGGTTTTGCTTTACATCAATCTATCTTTGAACAATTGCCATTACCGGTTTGCGAGATCCCAACTTTGAGTGCTTAATCATATATCCACAATTACCACTTCATTTAAGTTATATTTCTTGTCCTTGCTTGTGTTCTTTGATTCACAATAAGGATTAGCCTTCATGGTGAGGTCAACTGGATTTTGACACGGTTAATAACCAGAGAAGACATGGTGCTAAGGTTTGTGGATTCGAGCCTTTGCGATCGGTGTGTCGTTTTCCGACCAAATCGTAATTTATCCTGAATTTGAGGAAGATAAGGAATCGCATCCCCATCAAGTGGTATTTAGAGCTTTTATTACACCATCAGGTTTGCATCTTTCCCTTAGATCAAGAGTTTTTGCCTTCATCCCATAGTCCACCACCATATTTGTCCAACAACCATCTGCGTTATAGCCTTTTCAGTTTCAGAGTCCGTTGTGTTGAGTTTGTGTCCTAGGTCAAAGTCTTATTGCTGGTTCAGATTGTGTTCTTTTTCTAGTTTATGTTGATCCCTCCATCCATCGCCATCCCGTATCACCATCAGTTTTCATCTTGTGTCCACTAAAACCCTAATTCGAGTTGTTTCCTTAAAACAGTTATAACTTTTCCATACAAACTCAAAATGAGGAGAATTTTATATCTATGGAGAACACCAGAAAATTTTAGATCTGTTTCATCCTAGCATTGTTGGGTTTGGAAAAACTAGATTTGCAAAATTCAATAAGGAAAATCGAGTTTCCAGACCCACAAGTTTTTGCATGCTTTTTAGAGCACAATCCTGATTTTTCTGTAGGCCACATCATTTATTCAACTGAGCTCAAATTTTTTGTGGTTTATTCTTATATGCTCCTTGTGGAGAACAAAATATTAAAAGAGAAAAAAGTTTGAACAAAAAAAATAGCAAAAGAGAAGAGCAAAGAGATTGAAAATTAAAGCTTCACATAAGGAACACTCAATAGCTCTATTGTTTTTTCTGCCTTTTGCTATGTCCGTATTTCCGTTGCTATATTTCATACTTGTTTTAGTCCTTTGTTTGTCATAACTGGTGCAACAAACACGTATAGGCCAGCAACTAGCAAAAGTGCTCTAGACATTTATTCAGTATTGGTATCTGTTACTAACTTGTGTGCCACATATACATATTTATTCTTTTGTATGCCTCCTAAGCTCCACATATACTTCAGATCGGTATAGAAAAAATATCCTTGCAATCTTGGTACTACGCCCTCAAGGTATCACAAACCAGCCACCGGTTGTACCATCCACTACCTTGTTTTGGTAAGAACACTTGTAAGAATTTGGTAACTCGTGTGAGAGCATGTTTCCACTAACACACATATATTATTTAATAGGGCATTTATTCTGATTTATAAACAATAGCAACATGGAATTTATATTTAAGAGTGTTCCACAAGAAATCATAGAGCAAAAGTTTTCAAGGATGGACTGAATGGCAACAATCAGCCATCAAATATAGATTATAATCATCAAGGTATGAGATATAAATTGACCATACCATCCTATTCTGAATTTTATGATGGAGAAAAATATTTTGATTGGGAGATGGCTGTATAACAAAAGTTTATTTCACATCTAATTCCTAAGAAACATAAGTTAAATACGCCACTAGATAATTCGAAGATTTTGCTCAATTCTGGTGGCGAGAACTAGGCAATTTACATCCACAACCTCAATCATGGGATAGACTTAAAGAAGCAATGCGTGATCATTTTATTCCTCCTTCTTATAAGAATGATTTATATAAAAAAATGCATCGCTTAGAGCAAGGTAATATATCTATCCAAGATTATGATGTAGAGTTTCAAAAGTGTGCAATATGTTGTGAGATGGTAGAGGACATGAATAATAAAATTATACACTTTTATGGTGGGTTAAGGCATAAAATATAGGATATTGTTTATCATAAAAAAATTTATACTGTCAACTGTTGGTATAAATTAACTACACTCCATTTACATAGATTTAAGTAGGATTATCCGCAAGCACACAGATATCATACCAGTGTCACATTTTACCCGAAGGTTTTAAATATCGTATCCACATGGAACAATTGTGATGATGACAAAGTATATAGACTTAACCCTACAATTAGGCTAGATTATATCAAGAAAAAGAAAATACCTAATGTACTCTGACTTCGATTTCCGGTAAACTTTGTATAATATCGTCTTATCGGGCAAGTAACCCCGAATAGGATAACAATCAGAGTAATCTCCTACCAAGCACCTATAAGCCTATGAGTCCTATCAACGCGAAGTGGACTACAGAGGAATCAACGCAGCTATATAGTCACCTACACGAACTACCACTGTCCGGCTGATCAGGGGATATCCACAAGTAAACCTAGCCTAGGCACCACGCCTACACTACGAAATACTACTTCAACCAATTAATGACCAAGATCAAAGCACTCAATATGAGTTGTGAACCAAAGAACGAATAAGAACAAGTTGCTGACTTAAACCTAGAGGGTAAATACAAAAGTACCTCAGAACGCAGCTCCGTGCGAGGGAACTGAATCCAGAAGAATACAACCACGAAGAAGCGCAGACAAGCTGGAACTCCTCTAGAATCTCTACTCCTCTACTTAATCTCTCCGATATCTAAACAAGACTAGATTTAGAAGAACTAGTCTCTCCTAATTGCTACATCTAGATGAACTAGATCTAGATGAACTAGAACTAGATCAACTAGAGGGACCCTAACCATAATTATGTAGAGAATATGAAGCACCGGGGTATAGAATGCCTCTTGGGGGAGCCTTGAGCGTCATTATATAGGCCGAGGTGGAGTAGGGGGCAAGGAACCGCCACGTCAGCGATCCGCATCTTCATCTTGTGTGCACCGTTGGATCAAACCGACTTAAAATCGATGGAGGGATAGTTTGCTTGGCTTCCAAGGATGCGTGGGAGGAAGACTCCAGAAGATGGTGGACATTGGCTGAAACAGGGCACCGACTGGCCTTAGGGTGGGGCCGGCCGGCCCCACCTTTCCACCTCCTCGGCTCTCGTTCCTTCAGGTATTTTTCGTCACGGATGAGTTTCGTAGTAAATATGCACTAGAATCCCTCTTTTCAGCTTTCTGTAAAATAAACCCTGGAAAACATAGAATATGCAAAACTCGTGGAAATTGTTAGTTTAAACCCTATACTAGTGTGTATTCATGTTCTCCTTCAGGTTTAAAGTTCTAATAAATATTGACATTATCGACCGTCAACATCAACAATTGGGTCCAGCTTTCTATGCTTGTAGAAAAAAATTATAGGAACATCAGCAAAATAACCAAACTAACATTGGTGACAACCTCAATTGGGTTTTAGCAAGGGTGGAGCAAGCATTTACGAAGATCACGACCATTATATGTAGGCGAGTGGTTGCTTCCGCTGATGCAGCAGCAATATCTTCATCACCACCACCCACATCCATTCAGGAGTTCGGTAAACTTTAATCCATGCTGAAATTGTACAACATGATAGAGAGACCGCTACTAGTGAGAATGAAGAGATTGATATTAAACCTAAAAATCACCAAATACCTAAATTGAAAGATTCTTTTATGCTTGTTATCAAATTTGCCTTTGCTGAAATTGGTGACGATGTGCTGAAAATTTGTCCACCACTCATGCTATAATAGAGCAATATTTAGTGGCACTAGAAATGAATTGCCTTTGTCACAAAATAATTATTATAATAATGCTAGTTGTCGGGTACCGTAAACCGGGATACCCTAACCAAGAGGGAAAAAAGCGGCAAAAGAGGAACTTAGATCTACAGCAACTCACCTCCCCTCAGGATAAGTAATAAGACCCGAGCCACGGACTCGAGCCCGACCAATGACTCATCTGAGCCCTGGCCTCGAGCGCAACCAGCGACTCCCCCGAGCCCTGGCCTCGAGGGCAACTATTGGCATTTCATAGAGTCATGACAAAAGATAGACTAAAAGTCCATCCCTGCAACAATGCCAGAAAGCCTGTTGACTCTAGAAGTGGCAAACAGAAATACCGCAAGCATACGGTGCTCAATGTAGCTTTCACTGGGAGTATTCCACATATCGTATTTTCCACAGGGAACGTGTAGTGAACTAACTAGGCTCAAGGTCGTCCAAAGGGTCAAGGATAGGTAAGTGATCTCACATAGATCCTAATCTAAAGATAAATGATAGAGAGCTAGCTAGGTGGGAGGACAATGAGTGAGTATAGACTCCTGTTGATATTTGGTAACACAATCAGGAAATGATCCGCAAGCGCACGAATATCGGTGAGCACTTCACCCGGGAGGTTATCCAGAGTATCGTATTTATATTTTTACCACTAGGAGAAAGCATGCATCTGACTAACCAAATCTATTACTACTAAGCTTTAGGCTACAACCACTATGATTTCATGTGAGCGATGTATAGAGAAGACTATAACCGTACCCTCGTTCTATGTAACACCCCAAAATTTGCAATTTTCCAAAATAGGGTAGAATGTTAAATTGTGTATTTTTGTGCCCATGAAATATAGGAAAAATAATATTTTTCTTTGAATTAAAATTTACTATAGGAGTTAACAACTTGCTTGAGCATGCATGCCTTTGCACTAGATTTATTGGATGAGTGGTTTTGGCTAAAGACTGAAAAGGAATTCAAATTTTGGTTTTGAAAATGTTTTGAAATAGTTTTGTTTTTAAAGGAAAAGAGAAACAGAAAATGAAAAAAGGGGGAAGAACCCTCCCCTTTGGTTTTGGCCCGGAGGCCCACACCCCACCCCCCTGTCTTTCCCTCGGCCCAGCCAAGCGCAGAAGGCCGCGGCCCAGCTAAGCTCCCACGCCAGCGCCAGCGTCAGCGCTCTCCCCTCCTTTCTTCCACTGACGAGCGGGCCCGCGACCGTAAGTCACCGCCAGGTGGGACCCGCTGGTCAGCCGCGTCCCCTACCTCTAGCCGTGGGGAAGCCGGACTCTGTCCGAGCAAATTCGCCCCGGACTCCTCGTGCTTGGCTTGAATCGCATGGCTGGGGCCTCTTAAATAGAAGCCACGGCCTCGCCGAACTCCCCAACCCCAATTTTGGCCCCGACCCAAGCCCTAGCCGAGCTGCAGCCGTCGCTGAAAAGGGGCAAGATCGCCGCCGAGGTTGAGTTCCCGATTCGGTGAATTTCTGCCTCCGTAAGTAGTTTACCGAGCTTCCTATCGTGCTTGCGACTCCACCAAGCCTTCTTTCTCGCGTTTTCGTACTCTCTGCGCTACGGTTGACCTCGCCGAACTTCTTGCAGGAACCGCCGACCGCTTTCCTCCGTCGCGAGCGCACCCGAGCCTCTTCCCGACCTCGGTCTTGCCCTAGGTGAGTTCGCCTTGAACTCCTCTACGCCCCAGTGCAATCGGTTCGCGCTCCACCGCCCTAAATCCCTCAAACTGCGAGCTCCGGCCATCACCGGCCATGGCGCCGCCGCGGGCCCTTCCAACTCCGGCGGCCGCTCCCCTCTCTTTCCCCCGATCTAATCTCAACCATCCAAGTGCGATCCAACGGTCTATATCAAAGCATACCCCTTCGTCCGACATCTTTGCTAAAGAGCCCCTGTCCTTTTTAAAGTCTTAACCCGCAGTCCAAGCGCCTTTCTCAAAATACGTTTTCTCAATTGGATTACGTATTTCCGATCGGTTGAATTCAAAATACGTTTTCAGTATTTACAGAATTGCCACTGACTTTCTTTTGCTCATAAAATATTCGTTTTAACTCCAATTTGACCCATTCAAATTGCGTTGGTTTTGTATTCAAAAGATCTACATGTTAGTAACACTATTTTCTCAGTTTGAAACTTTTTAATTCCGTGACCCAATTAATTAATTGTTTGTCTAAAGAAAATCTTAGAAAATTCATATATTCTTCGTTTCAACTCCGTTTTGATCCGTTCAAATTTCGTTATATTCGTTTTTGCGTAATCTATAGAATAAAGGCTCTGTTATACATGCTTCCAACTTTTTAAATCTGAACTTAGTTTTAATCTATTATTTTATTAAAGGAAACCTTAGGAAAATCATAACTTCTTCGTGTTAGATCCGATTTTTGTGAACTTTACGTCTGTGTGATCGTAGGGCGATGTAGATTCGTTTTATAAACTTTTCATCTTTATTTTCTACTGTTGGTGTATTGTTCTAATTATAGGTTTGTTTTGCTTTGTATGATTGCCTCTGGATGATTGTTGTTGATGTGATGACTGAGTTTAGACGGTGAGCTTTTACGTGGTGATCGAGAAGCAGCTTGTGGAAGGTTTGGAACTAAAAGAAGGATCTGAGTTTTCAGGTAAGTATAGCATGGGATCATCCTTGTTTCTTAATAACTTTAATCACACAATTCATATTACATGTGTCTCCTTGATAAGGATTTCCTAGTATTGATCTTATACCTTGTCACCTATGGTTATGCATTGGGTAGCTTATGCTAGTGCTCCACTAAACCATGATCTTGTAATTTGACTAAAGAATTATGCAATAAACATTAAAAGATGACTTTTTAGCAACGTTGGTAAAGAGGGCTGGAGCATTGGGCTATCCTATGGTGCTCTAGTTTCTCTCCATAAGGACTTATCTGTATCTGACCATCCGGGACATACAGTACAACTGTGAGGGCTACATGGCTCTGGCTTGAGCTCGGTATGAGGACCTTTTCTAGCTTGTTAGTGGTTACCCTTGTGGCGCAAGTGGGGGATAGCAGACCGTGGATTCCTACGGGTGAGTCACACGGACTGAATAACGAAACCTAGCGGCCCTAACTTGTTGGACGAACCTTTGAAAGGCTTCATAGTGAACCCTGCCGGCCTCCCTAGGAAGGGGGTTAAGAGACTCGCGACCTCGGGCGAAAGGGTAAATCATTACTCACAGTGAAAGTGTACAACCTCTGCGGAGTGTAAAACTGATATATCAGCCGTGCTCACGGTCACGAGCGGCCTTGGACCAATACAGAATAAATGATCACTAATGGCAAATCATTAATGGTGTTATTGTTAATATGTTGTTTATGCTATTCTTTATTCACTTTACCTGATCATGAGTTTACTATGGGTCATGACAACTTGATGCTACTCTTTTGCTAAAATTGTGACAACTAAAAGCTACATGCAGTTGAACCAGTGTCTAGCCTTTGAGCCTCATGAACCCTATGTTATTCTTGCTGAGTACGAGATTTACTTATGCTTGCCTTTATATTTTATTTGGATAAAAATCCCGGATGGGTACCAGCTTGCAAGCTTGGAAAAGAGTTTAGGCTTGTGCTCAACCAGTCAGTTGTCCCTGTGGATTTGGAGCTTTCGCCTGAAGAACGGAGAGTCTTTCCGCTGTTTGCTATCCAAGGTTATATCTTTTATACTAAGTTCGTTATATATAAGCATTGTCTATTGATATTACCCCAATTTGTGGCTATATGTGAGATTTGACTTCCTGGGCTCACATATGGTGTGTATCTGGTTTTGTTCTTAAAACCGGGTGCTACAAAGTGGTATCAGAGCAATGCTGACCGTAGGACGCAAGCCTAGATAGCAATGGTCATTTTAGTCATCTTTGCTTCACTAAATTCATGCTTACTATCTCACCCTTGCTATTTGCTAAAATTCCTATGCTTCTATCACCTAATTCTATTATAAATTTATTGCCTCCATTCTAACTCCCTCTTGGTCTAATTCCATAGATGGTTCGTAACGAAAAGATTGCTCGCAACAACTTCGGAAGACCATGTTTGACTCGGGGTATCTATGGCTTAACGGAACCAGAGTATGAAGAAGCTCGCCCTGTCCCATCAAGACATACTTGTCGGCGGAAGGAGTACTTTACCACATCCTTTAGTGGTGAAGATTTCTTTCACCCTCGGCTTGTGCGTATACTACAAGACCACTATCCTGAATAGCAAGCCAAGGTGGAATATAAGTGCACTAAGTGGACTCATCCTAAGTATGAGAGCCACTGGAGCACAGAAGCACACATCACAAGGTGGAATGCGTTTACTGGTTCACGCGTGGTGGAATCCATTCATTCGTCTCTCAGTGACCGTTTTAGTAAGCATGCTAGCATATCTGATGCTGCCCATCAAGCTCTTCTCGCATATCATGGAAAGCACTACGAAGAGAGGAAGAATGACAAACAGAAGTATCTTCCTCGTCGTCCACCAGGCACTTTGCAATGTGTGATGGCTAACCCCTACTTGGAGCAGAATGAGCAACTAAAGGAGATGGCTTTGACTATCCAAGTCATGCATCAAATGCTAGAAGATAGTCAACTGGAATTGGCAGAAGTAAGGCAACGCTATGAGGAAGCCCTTGATGAGATTGATGAGTGGAGAAGTCGTGGTGGATTACCTAAGATCAATGAGGTGGAGGACACACCTCGCTTAACTCCACGCAAGAGATGCTACCCTGGATGCCGCTGCAGTCACACCGTGTTTAAGAACTAGGAAGTCCCCCTTTGTAATAAACGATAGTAGTAAAAGTTGAGTCTAGTCAATATGTGTGCTTTGTGAACCTTTAATGTTTGGTTGGTTTGTCTTAGTGCTTATGCTTGAGTTGGATTTTTGTAATGAGTGCAATGATCTTGTGGGTTTCTCCACAATTTCATCTAGTTTACAGGCCTAAGGTATAAGGGTTAATGAAATAAATAGTTGGGTTTTAGTTTCTCTTGTTTCTCTGTCCTATCTTTTGGGAGCAACTTATCTTCTTCAGTTCAAATCCCTAATCTCGGAGGACCATAAAATCATGTGAAAATTCTGAGTGATAGTAGACTTCAAGATCCTTCTCTGTCCGCAAGAATCACTCCCACAGCTGTTGTGGTTTGGGAAATATGAAAATCACAAGATGGTACAGTTGAGCTGTCAGGAATCTGGACCAGTTTTAGTTGCCTACTGTTTTGGACAAATGTAACTCCGGAATTTGGGAAAAGGTCCTATAAGAAAGTTTTAGGTCTTTTGATAAGCTTTCCAATGATGTAAGCTGCAACTTTATCGGATTAATAGAACAGGAGTTATGACATCTACAAGTTGCTGTTGCTGCACAGTTCAAAATCTGGACAGTTCTAGTTAGTTCCTATTTTCAGCCAACTTAACCTCAGAATCTGGAAAAGTAAGGTATACAGAAGTTGCGGAGGACTTCATAAGATTTTCAATCATGTAAGGCTTGTCCTCATATGATCTAAGTAACTCGAGATATGACTTCTGCAAGTTGCTGCACCGATGCTGAGACATTGTCGGGATGGATATCATGTATGGCTGTTTTACCTAGGTTTAATGACAGAAACTAAGGAAGCCTTCTATATGAAAGTTGTAGGGAATTTGATAAGGTGTCTAACGGTATAAGCTAAGATCTTATTAGATTGACAGAAAAGGAGTTATGCCTATTTTGCTGCGCTGGTGTCCTCGTATCGTGAGGAATTTCTGAGTTCTTGTACATATCAGTGCACATGAGTTTCTCTTCGGTATTAGAAAATCTTATGATAAGAAGCTCACTTGAAAAATGGACTAAACTACCCATTTAAGCCCTAGTTTACCTTTTCTAAGGGGGGTAGTCTTATCAAAGGAGTTACAAGGAGAAGTGTTGGTTAATGTTGGATCATCGATAAGGACCTCAAGTGTTTGGTAAATTTGGTTTTTGATGCAAGAAATAGTTCCATTGAAGTGTGCTAATATGGATGGAGATATAGGTCATCGCTGGTACTCATAGCTTAAGTGGTGCTTATGAGAATCAGGTGACACCAAAGTCTACAAAGTTATACATGGAATATGAGAGCTAGTCCAAACTGTCCCCCGACCTATCTCATCTTAAGGAGGGTAGTACCCTGATATGATAGGTTAATGCCCTTTCAATTCACCATGAAGTAAGAAGTGTCTCTGGATATATCCCATGATTATATTCATCCATCCTAGCTCAAGTTAGTGAAATTGGTCACTTGACAACTTAGGAAGTGGATACGCTACATGTATTGTTGACTCGACGGAGACTCAAAAGACTTCACTGCTAAAGAGAGCACAACCAGTATGTTCTAGTTGATGAAAGTTCTCACCTAAAGATATGTCATCTTTAATGATGGACTTAAGAAAGTTAAAGATGCAAGAGCTAGAAACCACCAAAGGAAGTGAATGAGACTTAGAGTTTTATAGATATGGCAAGAGGCCATCATAGGTTTGCTAAGAGCCAATGTGACCTTGACATAAGAGCGACTAAGAGATTGAATTGGAATGATAAGATTCTATCAGTGGTTCACTGAAGGTGTTATAAAGATTGGCAAACAGAGTTCTTCTATCAAGACTTTAGATGTGCTCTACACAAGAAAAGTAATGGCTTGTGCAGGAGTCAACTAAGTAAGTTGGACCGCCCAACACATGATGGGGAGGTATCCATAGTGGATCATGGGGATACTATCTTCTTGGATGTAATAGTGATATCTACGTAGAATGAAAGAATCTAAAGGGCATCTTTAGGAAGTTGGATTTGGGCTGGTCACATCATTGATGGATTTGAGTGAGTCAAGAGTTATGACTGGGAAAAGTGATATCACTGGAATGAGAAAAAGCCTTTGAGAATGCTCAAAGCATAAAAAGTGTGCTAGAGGAGTTCAAATAACACCAAGGTTTGAGGAGTTGAGTGTTGAACTAGAGTGATGTCACTGGTACTGCCAAATGAGCTCTACTAATTACTCATTTGGGAACCACAGGAACTACAAAGATTACTTAGAAGATATGTTGTGAGCTTGTGTATTACGGTATGGTGCAAAGAGTTTACCGTATGCGAAGTTTCTTAGAACAACAGTTAGTAGAAGAGCCTTCAGTGGGAGCCTTTTGAAAGTGTATATGGATGTAAGTGTAGAACCCTGTTGATTTGAAATCAAATGGGAGAACACAAGTGTTTGGGCTAGAAGTTCTAAGTGATGTAGAACAACAATTGAGAGTGGTCAGAGATAATCTGAGGGTGGCACAGTCTCTACATAAGAGTTATGCTGACACCTTAGAAGAGAATTATTTTGAAGTGGGAAACTATGTGTATTTGGAGGTGTCACCTAAGAGAAGTGTGTGGAGGTTCAATAAGAAAGGAAAGTTAGCACCAAGATATGTCGGGCCTTTCAAGATGTAAGAAATATGGAATGAAGTGGCTTACCAAATGGAGCTGCCTGAAAGTTTAGGAGGAATGTATGATGTCTACCATGTGTCTCAACTTAAGAAGTGTTTGCATGTGCCATAAGAGCAGATGTCGTTAGAAGAATTGACTGATAAATTGGATTTCACATACAAAGAGTACCCAGTGAGAATTTTGGAAACAAGGTGACCAGGAGTTGGATTTTTAGGATGTACAAAGTCTAGTGGAATCACTGCACCAAAGCGGAGGCTATTTGTAATAGAGAAGAGGATCTAAGAAAAACATACCCGCAGTTGTTGGACTAAGCGCCAACTGAATCTTGAGGACGAGATTCATTTTAAGGGGGGTAGAATTGTAACACCCCAAAATTTGCAATTTTCCAAAATAGGGTAGAATGTTAAATTGTATATTTTGTGCCCATGAAATATAGGAAAAATAATATTTTTCTTTGAATTAAAATTTACTATAGGAGTTAACAACTTGCTTGAGCATGCATGCCTTTGCATTGGATTTATTGTGATGAGTGGTTTTGGCTAAAGACTGAAAAGGAATTCAAATTTTGGTTTTGAAAATGTTTTGAAATAGTTTTGTTTTTAAAGGAAAAGAGAAACAGAAAATGAAAAAAAGGGGGAAGAACCCTCCCCTTTGGTTTTGGCACGGAGGCCCACACCCCACCCCCCTGTCTTTCCCTCGGCCCAGCCAAGCGCAGAAGGCCGCGGCCCAGCTAAGCTCCCACGCCAGCGCCAGCGTCAGCGCTCTCCCCTCCTTTCTTCCACTGACGAGCGGGCCCGCGACCGTAAGTCACCGCCAGGTGGGACCCGCTGGTCAGCCGCGTCCCCTACCTCTAGCCATGGGAAGCCGGACTCTGCCCGAGCAAATCCGCCCCGGACTCCTCGTGCTTGGCTTGAAGCGCATGGCTGGGGCCTCTTAAATAGAAGCCACGGCCTCGCCGAACTCCCCAACCCCAATTTTGGCCCCGACCCAAGCCCTAGCCGAGCTGCAGCCGTCGCCGAAAAGGGGCAAGATCGCCGCCGAGGTTGAGTTCCTGATTCGGTGAATTTCTGCCTCCGTAAGTAGTTTACCGAGCTTCCTATCGTGCTTGCGACTCCGCCAAGCCTTCTTTCTCGCGTTTTTGTACTCTCTGCGCTACGGTTGACCTCGCCGAACTTGTTGCAGGAACCGCCGACCGCTTTCCTCCGTCGCGAGCGCACCCGAGCCTCTTCCCGACCTCGGTCTTGCCCTAGGTGAGTTTGCCTTGATCTCCTCTACGCCCCAGTGCAATCGGTTCGCGCTCTACCGCCCTAAATCCCCCAAACCGCGAGCTCCGGCCATCACCGGCCATGGCGCCGCCGCGGGCCCTTCCAACTCCGGCGGCCGCTCCCCTCTCTTTCCCCCGATCTAATCTCAACCATCCAAGTGCGACCCAACGGTCTATATCAAAGCATACCCCATCGGCCGACATCTTTGCTAAAGAGCCCCTGTCCTTTTTAAAGTCTTAACCCGCAGTCCAAGCGCCTTTCTCAAAATACGTTTTCTCAATTGGATTACGTATTTCCGATCGGTTGAATTCAAAATACGTTTTCAGTATTTACAGAATTGCCACTGACTTTCTTTTGCTCATAAAATATTCGTTTTAACTCCAATTTGACCCATTCAAATTGCGTTGGTTTTGTATTCAAAAGATCTACATGTTAGTAACACTATTTTCTCAGTTTGAAACTTTTTAATTCTGTGACCCAATTAATTAATTGTTTTTCTAAAGAAAATCTTAGAAAATTCATATATTCTTCGTTTCAACTCCGTTTTGATCCGTTCAAATTTCGTTAGATTCGTTTTTGCATAATCTATAGATTAGTAGCTCTGTTATACATGCTTCCAACTTTTTAAATCTGAACTTAGTTTTAATCTATTATTTTATTAAAGGAAACCTTAGGAAAATCATAACTTCTTCGTGTTAGATCCGATTTTTGTGAACTTCACGTCTGTGTGATCGTAGGGCGATGTAGATTCGTTTTATAAAATTTTCATCTTTATTTTCTACTGTTGGTGTATTGTTCTAATTATAGGTTTGTTTTGCTTTGTATGATTGCCTCTGGATGATTGTTGTTGATGTGATGACTGAGTTTAGACGGTGAGCTTTTACGTGGTGATCGAGAAGCAGCTTGTGGAAGGTTTGGAACTAAAAGAAGGATCTGAGTTTTCAGGCAAGTATAGCATGGGATCATCCTTGTTTCCTAATAACTTTAATCACACAATTCATGTTGCATGTGTCTCCTTGATAAGGATTTTCTAGTATTGATCTTATACCTTGTCACCTATGATTATGCATTGGGTAGCTTATGCTAGTGCTCCACTAAACCATGATCTTGTAATTTGAATAAAGAATTATGCAATAAACATTAAAAGATGACTTTTTAGCAACGTTGGTATAGAGGGCTGGAGCATTGGGCTATCTTATGGTGCTCTAGTTTCTCTCCATAAGGACTTATCTGTATCTGACCATCCGGGACATACAGTACAACTGTGAGGGCTACATGGCTCTGGCTTGAGCTCGGTATGAGGACCTTTTCTAGCTTGTTAGTGGTTACCCTTGTGACGCAAGTGGGGGATAGCAGACCGTGGATTCCTGCGGGTGAGTCACATGGACTGACTAACGAAACCTAGCGGCCCTAACTTGTTAGACGAACCTTTGAAAGGCTTCATAGTGAACCCTGCCGGCCTCCCTAGGAAGGGGTTAAGAGACTCGCGACCTCGAGCGAAAGGGTAAATCATGACTCACAGTGAAAGTGTACAACCTCTACAGAGTGTAAAACTGATATATCAGCCGTGCTCACGGTCACGAGCGGCCTTGGACCAATACAGAATAAATGATCACTAATGGCAAATCATTAATGGTGTTATTGTTAATATGTTGTTTATGCTATTCTTTATTCACTTTACCTGATCATGAGTTTACTATGGGTCATGACCACTTGATGGTACTCTTTTCCTAAAATTGTGACAACTAAAAGCTACATGCAGTTGAACCAGTGTCTAGCCTTTGAGCCTCATGAACCCTATGTTATTCTTGCTGAGTACGAGATGTACTTACGCTTGCCTTTATATTTTATTTGGATAAAAATCCCGGATGGGTACCAGCTTGCAAGCTTGGAAAAGAGTTTAGGCTTGTGCTCAACCAGTCAGTTGTCCCTGTGGATTTGGAGCTTTCGCCTGAAGAACGGAGAGTCTTTCCGCTGTTTGCTATCCAAGGTTATATCTTTTATACTAAGTTCGTTATATATAAGCATTGTCTATTGATATTACCCCAATTTGTGGCTATATGTGAGATTTGACTTCCTGGGCTCACATATGGTGTGTATCTGGTTTTGTTCTTAAAACCGGGTGCTACATTCTAACCTTGTTAAGAATGATCTACTGCTCTATTGGGGAGGCTTATGGAATCCAGACACCACAAAGGATGTTCGACCCGCACCTATAAACCCTATCGATCCTGCTAACGGGATTATGGGCTACCAAGGTAGCTACGGAAATGTCATGTTCCTCGCTACTACCACGGTCAGGCTTGACAGGGGATATCTATGAGTATCCTAGCCCAAACACCATGTTTACGCTAGCGAAGATTACTCTAAACTCTACGCGAAGAGATTAAAGTAAACTCATAAACCAAAAAACAATAAAACAAAGAACTTACTAGAATTTAGAAGTCAAAATACTGAAGAATCCTAGGAGCAAGCCTCGGGTTAGGAGACTTGATCCCGCAGGTACAACCTCGGAGTAGACACCGACAGACCGAGCTTCCTCCGATCTACACCTCCACTCTATCTCTCTCAACCTAGAAGAACTAAGCCTAATCTCACATTAGATGCTAAGCCCTATGAGGTTGGAACCCTAAGGAACCTCTCTCTGAATCCTCTCTGGAAAATATGCTAATGAATAATAGGGATTGCCCTCCTCCAGGGGTCAGGGGTCCTGCTTATATAGCCCTCTCAAGTGAATCTGGGCCATCGGATCAAATCGACCTTAATTGAACGTTTTTTCTTAATCCTTAGAGGCGGTGGAGCATAATCCGCGTGATGGAGCCTAATTGGCTGCCTGGCCAGGGCGGGCGCCCAGGGGGGTAGGGTGGGCGCCCTGCCTGTGGGCCCGCTCAGCTTCCCACTCGCTCGTGTTGCTTCTGGACTCTTCTAGACCGAGGAAAATTGGCGCACAAGTTAATATCTCTATGTAAACCCGACGTGTGAGCCTTTCCTCCATATTTCTTGATAACCCCCTGCAGAAATAGGTAAACAGCAAAACTCATGGAATTCTGTCAGATCAAACCCTAATTCTAGGCGTTGCTTGCATATAGGTCCTTTTCCTTATTTATTTGATGATTAAAATTGATACTTAAGAACCGTCAACAAACACCACCATACTTAGGCTTTACTCGTCCTCGAGAAAAGGATGGTTCAGAAAAACATCTGGGGTTAAAACATTGTAAAGCATTCTTTTCATACCTGCAGGGTGTAGTAAAAATGTCCACTGTGTACTGTAGTTAGAAAATATATGGTCAAAGTCGAGATCCTTTCTTCTTCTCAACCCTGTCACTTGGAGTTTTTGTATATTTTTGAAAAGAAAACTTAGCATACCTTTATCCTCATAGGTGCTCTCAGATCACTCATTATCTTTTATATATCTCACTGAGGCTGTTTTAATTTACAGAAATTCTTAAGCATACTTACCCTGTATTTATTGCTTGGTCAAAACGGGATCCGAGGAGAGGAATGCCATGCTCTTAAATCAAAGACTTTGAAAATTAAAAACTTGTCAATTGTTACTAGCATATTGCTTATTAGAGGGACCATGGGCTATCATTTTCTTTTTATCATATTTTTATCATCTCATTTTTTTTCAGGTGGATACTGGAGTACCCCTAATTCTACTGCCGGACACTTGTCCTTTTTTTGCAATGTTGTCGAGCACTTGCTCCTTTTTATTTCTTCAAAATTCATATTTTTGCATAGCCCATGCCTCTAATGCAATAATACTTTGGAAGAGTGAATCTGTCTGAATAAAAATGTCTTGATCTTAGGAGCATGATAAATCTCTCAACAAGGGTCTAACTCGTTTTGAACAAACTCAATACAAAGCAGATAGATTTTATTATCATAATTAATATTTTCAGGTTTAGCAGGCATATAAAATACTGAGGATGGTAGCTATATTTTTGAAGTTTTTTTAAACAAATTCTCCAAGCGACAAAGATATTAAGAATAAGGTACTCATACTCTACCATCTCACATTCCATAATAACTTGAGTAACACAGGGTTTTAAAAATGATTTTTTTTTCAATAATTGTAGGATTTCAGGAAATATCACAGAGTGAGAATGATCATGATTAGAAATATTTTTTTATCTTTTTAATTTATCATGTTAGAGACAATATTCTACATAAACCGAGATGTATGTGTGTAAATCGAGCGTGCAGAGTATGTACCTGAATCGTGGAGTGGTGCGGTCGAAGTGCGTTTGGTATGTCGGGGGATCTCCCCCATACTTGTTTCCTGCTTTCTTGCATAAAAATAAAGTGGAGACATACGAGGCATAATAATAATCTTTGTTTATCTTGAGGCATTTATTACAACCGACTAATGAATAATGAACTGAATCTAATAATAGATCTAAACCGAATCTAATGATGAATAACTAAGATACACTGCCTCAAGGTCTAATCTAGATAACTTAGCGGAGCTCTAACTCCCTGATCCTATTAGTATCACTAGAAAGGTCACGTCTAAGACCGAGCACAATGGTGTTCAGGTTAGAGAGCTGCCTTTTAAGGGAGTTAACCGAGGACTGAAGCTCCATGATAAGCTTGTCTGTCTTACGGACTTTCTCATCTACATCTGCTACAGTCTTGCGGCGCTTAGGAGGTGTCTCGAAGGAGTTGAGGCTGTGCTTCGGGCTTCCTTTGGAGGGATGAAGCGAACTTTCGATGCCCTGACCCCTTCAAAGTAGGGTATCTCCTCCTTTGTGGTGTAGCGGACGCTGCTGATCTCGCCGCTCTGGTTGGTCTTGACTCCTATGACCCGCTCATTGGGTCTGGGCGGCAGGATCCTCGTGCCGGCTGGCACCTTGATGATGGCCTCCTACTTGGTTGACGGCCCCTTAACAAGTAGGGGATGCGGCGGCGCGGTGAGAACTGGTTGGGCATAGAAGGATTGGGTGGAGCTGCGCTAGCGAGGTGGCATGGCTGCTAGCTGTCGCTCTGTGTTGGCCGGGACGAGAGCGTAGGCATCGGGGTCTTCCTTGGGCTTCCTGTTGAGGTCGTAGGGAACGACTTCCTAATCATCGTGGAACTTGTTGGCCATTGGAGCAGCGAGGGACTAAGCAAGCTCTAGTTGAGGAAGGAAAGAATGATTGAATGAATTGGTGTTGAGAGCTGACGTCAGGGGTCTATTTATATAGGGGCCAAAAAGTGCCTCTAGGGTTTTCCACGGGTTACTCCCGCCGCCATGCGTGCGTAACAACCCATCCGTAGGGTTTTTTGGATAGAGATGGGCGAGATCATCGTAGCGGAAGAGACCGGGGCCGAGGGGACATAGGGGCAGGGCGCCTGCCCTCATCTACTGGGCGCTCGCCCTGGCTCTGGCCCCTCTGTGGGCCTGCTTGCTCGAGCGTGTTTCTAGATGGATATTTATCCCAAAAAATATATACATGGCCCAAAAACGTTAGATTAAAAAGGTCGGGATCTAATTCTCCATCAAAAGGTAAAAATGGATCACGTCTATTTCTTCTAATTCTTTATTGGGTTCTAAAAATAATTTGAGATGTTGACCATTTACCTTGAATAACGTACCTTTGTCATTTTGGAGTGTGATAGCTCCGTGGGAGGATGAATTGATTACCTTGTATGGTCCTTCCCATTTGCTCTGGAGTTTTCCATGCCCGAAAAGCTTCACCCTGGAATTAAAAAGTAATACCTTATCTCCGGGTGAGAACTCCTTCTTGATCTCTTGTCATGCCATCTTTTGACACTTTCTTTGTAGATCTTTGAATTGTGATATGCTTTCTCTCGCCATTCCTCCAATTCTGATAATTGCATTCTTCTATGATCTCCAGCAACATCTAGGTCCATATTCCATCTCCTTATGGCTCTATGTAGTTTGAACTCTAGTTCAATAGGTAGGTGGCAAGTCTTCCCGCATACCAATTGGTATGGAGACATTCCAATTAGGGTCTTGTATGCTGTCCGGTACACCCAGAGTGCATCGGGTAACTTGTCCTTCCATGCCGTTCCCATCTCATTTACTGTCTTCTGAAGAATGTTCTTGATTTGCTTGTTGGAAGTCTCTGCTTGGCCACTTGTCTGAGGATGATAGGGGGCAGCGATGTTGTGACGAATTCCATGTCTTGATAGATAATGCTCGAAGCGTTTGTCGATGAAATGTGTTCCTCCATCACTTATCACTACTCTGGGGACTCCAAATCTTGGAAATATGATTTCTTCAAACATCCTCTTTGAACTGATGTTGTCAGCGTGCTTGCAAGGTAGTGCCTCTACCCATTTGGAGACGTAGTCAACTGCCACCAAGATGAACTCACACTTCTTTGATGGGGGAAATGGACCCATGTAGTCTATTCCCCAGACATCAAAGAGCTCTATCTGAAGGCATTGTTGGTGAGTGGCATGGCATCCCTTGTATTTATGTTTCCATGCCTTTGACATGACCCACATCTTCTCATATATTGCTTCGTGTCTTGATACATTATAGGCCAGTAGAATCCATACTGCCAGATCTTCGAATGTGTACGGAATGCTCCATAATGACCTCCGTATGGTGATGAATGACATCTGCCGATGATCTTCCATCCTTCCTCAGTGGTCACACATCTCCTGAGCAAGCCATTAGAGCATACTCGGAAGAGGTATGGCTCATCCCATATGTGTGAACGGCTTTCTTTAATAAGCTTCTTCTTGTTCGCTCCTGGTGGTACATACCCTAAAACCATAAAATTAACAATATCTGCATACCATGGGTTAGACATGTTGATTCCGTAGAGCATGTCGTCCCAGAGTGAATCATTGATGGGTGTTTCCTGTGGATTCTTAAAGTGCATTCTAGACAAGTGATCAGCAACAGAATTTTCTACTCCCTTTTTATCCTTTATTTCTAGGTAAAAATCTTGGAGTAGCAAGATCCATCTAATTAGGCGAGGTTTAGCATCTTTTTTTAGTGAGCAGATATTTAAGTGTAGCATGATTAGTGTAAACAATTATTTTAGCTCCAACTAAATAAGATCTAAATTTATCAATGGCAAAGACCACAGCCAGAAGCTCTTTTTCAGTGGTTGAACAATTAAGTTGAGTTCCTGTCAAAGTTTTACTAGCGTAAGCAATTGCATGATGTTTCTTATCTTTAGTTTGTCCCAAAACTGCCCCCACAGCATAATCACTAGCATCACACATAATTTCAAAAGGCAACGACCAATCGAGGGGTTGAATGATTGGTGCAGAGATGAGTGCATTCTTTAATAAATCAAAAGCTATTAAACATGCATCATCAAATTCGAAAGGAGCATCCTTGGCTAGCAAAAGAGTAAGTGGTCTAGCAATGAATTAAAAATCTTTTATGAATCTGCGATAAAAACTAGCATGGCCAAGAAAGCTTCAAATCCCTTTTACATTCACAGGTGGAGGTAGTTGTTCAATTACTTCAATTTTAGCTTTGTCTACCTCAATACCTCTTTCACACACTAGGTGTCCCAGCACTATTCCTTCCCTGACCATAAAATGACATTTTTCCCAATTAAGGACTAAGTGCTTTTCTTCACATCTTTGCAAAACCTTGTCTAAGTTTTCAAGACAACTATCAAAAGTTTTTCCATATACAGAGAAATCATCCATGAAAACTTCTATAATCTCTTCAATCATATCAGAAAATAAAGACATCATGCATCTTTGAAAAGAAGTTGGTGCATTACATAACCCAAAAGACATTCTACGGTAAGCATAAGTTCCGTAAGGGCATGTAAAAGTGGTTTTGCTTTGATCATCAGCATGGATCGGGATCTGGTGATACCCTGAATGTCCATCCAAGAAACAGAAGAACGAATGGTTCGCTAACCGCTCTAGCATCTCATCTATAAATGGTAAAGGAAAATGATCCTTTTTCGTGGCTTTGTTCAGCTTTCTATAGTCTATGCACAACCGCCACCCTGTGACGGTGCGTTGTGGAATTAGCTCATTTTTTCATTCATAACAACAGTCATGCCTCCCTTCTTAGGCACAACTTGAACAGGGCTCACTCACTCACTATGTGGCACAAGATATATAATTCCTGCATCCAACAACTTTATAACTTCCTTTTTAACTACTTCCCTCATCGTGTTGTTAAGTCTATGTTGAGGCTCTTGAGAAGGTGAAACAGAAGGATCTATCGGAATACGATGGGTACAAATCATAGGACTATTCCTGTAAGATCTTGGAGTGAGTAGCCAAAGACTAAGTGATGTTTTTCTAGAATGGTCATTAATCGCAGAGTTTGCTCCTGAGTGAGTTTATCTCTAATGATCACAGGAAACCATGGATTATTATTGAGGAAAGCATAGGTAAGACCGGGTGGTAAAGTTTTAAGCTCTATGGGTGGTCTAGGTGTTTCTGCATACTCATCTAAGGGTTCGGGTTCAGAAGGTTCAGCCTCTTCTTCTATGAAGAACAGGGCGTCTTCCTCCAAGTCTGGTTCATTTAAAAGCTCTAGAGACGCAGCCTTTACCTCTTCCATAGGATCAGGCAGAAGATATGACTCGGTCTTATGATTCAAGGAATGAGAAATCGTTATTGGAAATTTAAATTTTTTTCTAAAAGAAATGTGTAGCTTTCCAGTTTGACCTTCATAGAGTCTTCTAAAAGGTTGTCCTATCAACAGGTCGAAGTCCCATGTCTCAAAGGTGTAAAAGTTCAAATGAACCATGGAGCCTTCTAACATAAAGGGTAGGACATTTATAATTCCAAGATTGGGGACTAATTGTCCCGAATATTCCTTTATGAACTTTGTTGTGGGGGTTAAAACTAATTTTCCAAATAATTTATGTGCAAAAGCTTCAAACATGATATTGATCCCTACAACAAGATTATAGAGAGCGTCAAATTGATCAGAATCATAAGCACAACGTATAGTTATAGGAGGTGTATCCAAACAGATCACTTCAGAGGAAAGCTCTAACTCTTCTAACCTTTCGCTACTCATGACTAAAATAAGCTCTCTCAATTGATATTCATTTGGTAAACAAATGCTAGAATGGCTGCTTTGGGGTTTGTTTATAGAATGGTAGTTTGAAATGTTTCCAAAATCGGCAAAAAGATCAGATTCTATATCCAACATGAAATCAGGTGGTGGAATTTCTTCCTTTTGTGGTTCAGAACTTGGGATAGCTGAAGCAGATGAAAAATTTGGAAGAGTGTCTACTTCCGCTTTGTAGGTTTCATCATGGAGGGTATTATCTATCTCAGCTTCTAGGATTCTATCTAAGATCGCTTTAGCTTCATCAGCTTCTAGACATTATATGTAGCATTTGTTTATGATCTTTCTGAAGACCTTGAAAGAAGTGAAAAAGAAGAACATGGTCTTCAAGATTAAGTTTTGGACCAGATTCTAAAAGATGAGAAAAATGTTTCCAGGATTTTCCCAAAGTTTCATTTTCTTTTTGTTTAAAAGATAGAACTTCGAGTCTAAGGTCGCGATACGGTCGAGGGAATAAAAATCTAGGCAAAAGTTGGCTCGTAAAACTCCCCATTCACCTCGTTGTTGACTTACCTTCTGACTATACCATCGTCTAGCTTCTCCCCTTAAAGAAAAAGGAAAAAGCTTCCAACGTAAAGTTTTATCAGAAATGCTTTCAATGCGAAGACAATCGCATGTTTGCTCAAAATCTCTAATATAAAGGTAAGGGTTTTCGTCTTCCTTTCCTGAAAAAGATAGGTTTTGAATCATGGGAATCATCCTCGAACTTAACCTATAGTGGGATGTTTGGATAGGCTGTGATGACTGCCATGGTAAAAAGTCAGTTTCCGAAGGTGTTGCAAATTGATAGATCGATTGAAAATCTTGGTTTTCCATAAGGTAAGAGTAAAGAAAATAAAGAATATAAAAAGATAAGAAAAGATAAAAGTATGAATATAAGCTAGTAGTAAGACTCAAGGTTATCTCAGTAAACCGTCTTTCTCCCCAGCAACAGCGCCAGAAATGCTTGTTGATATTTGGTAACGCAATCAGGAAATGATCCGCAAGCGCACGGATATCGGTGAGCACTTCACCTGGGAGGTTATCTAGAGTATCGTATTTATATTTTTACCACTAGGAGAAAGCGTGCATCTGACTAACCAAATCTATTACTACTAACCTTTAGGCTACAACCACTATGATTTGATGTAAGCGATGTATAGAGAAGACTACAACTGTACCCTCGTTCTAACCTTGGTAAGGATGATCTACTGCTCTATTGGGGAGGCTTACGGAATCTAGACACCACAGAGGATGTTCAACCTGCACATATAAACCCTATCGATCCTGCTAACGGGATTATGGGCTACGAAGGTAGCTACGGAAATGTCACGTTCCTCACTACTACCACGGTCCGACTAGACACGGGATATCTATGAGTATCCTAGCCCAAACACCCCGTTTACGCTAGCGATGACTACTCTAAACTCTACACGAAGAGATTAAAGTAAATTCATAAACCAAAGAACAATAAAACAAAGAACTTACTAGAATTTAGAAGTCGAAATACTGAAGAATCCTAGGAGCAAGCCTCGGGTTAGGAGACTTGATCCCGTAGGTACAACCTTGGAGTAGACACCGACAGGCCAGGCTTCCTCCGATCTACACCTCCACTCTATCTCTCTCAATCTAGAAGAACTAAGTCTAATCTCACATTGGATGCTCAGCCCTATGAGGTTGGAACCCTAAGGAACCTCTCTCTGAATTCTCTCTAGAAAATATGCTAATGAATAATGGGGATTGCCCTCCTTCAAGGGCCAGGGGTCCTGCTTATATAGCCCCCTCAAGTGAATCTGGGCCGTCCGATTAAACCGACCTTAATTGAACAATTTTCCTTAATCCTTAGAGGCGGTGGAGCATAATCCGCGTGATGGAGCCTGATTGGCTGCCTGGCCAGGGCAGGCGCCTAGGGGGTAGGGCAAACGCCCTGCCTGTGGGCCCGCTCGGCCTCCCGCTCGCTCGTGTTGCTTCTGGATTCTTCTGGACCGAGGAAAATTGGTGCACAAGTTAATATCTCTATGTAAACCCGACGTGTGGGCATTTCTTCCATATTTCCTGATAAACCCCTGTAGAAATAGATAAATAGAAAAACTCGTGGAATTCTGTCAGATCAAACCCTAATTCTAGGTGTTGCTTGCATATAGGTCCTTTTCCTTATTTATTTGATGATTAAAATTGATACTTAAGAACCGTCAACAACTCCTATGACTCTAACTTTACTCCTGTGAACCAATCTAATCTAGTAGCGGACACACACTAACATCGCTAAACTTAACTACTTGTTTGTTGGAAGTCGACTGCAATAGGAGGACGAAACTCCTATCCAAGTGGACTCATTTCGTATGGGCGCCTACAGACTGTACCCGACATGAATAGAACCTACTGGGAAGTAGAGGCCTGTCATGCTTCGCCACTGCCTGCTATCACATTTGATACAGTGGTATTCAAGGGCAGGCTTTAGTCTAAGCACCATGCTTATGCTAACTCCTACTACTTAGACTAAGTATACGACCTAGTCCAAGCACCGTGTTACCGGCAGAGAGAACAACCCAAGGACTTAAGACTAGCTTAGCTAGTATATAACTACTATAAGACAGACTAGGACACTACAATAGAATTTTGCACTAAGTAAATACTGAAAGTAAATACTTAGAAAAGTAAAGGAAAAGTAAATATATTAAATACTCAAAGTCTTACAAGAGAAAAGGTAAAGAGTAATACCAGACTCTCTAGAAGACGACTCCCGAGACTCCGAGCTTCGCTGGACTCAACTCTAACTCCCACACTAGACTAACTACTACTACCCTACATTGTAACAAGTGGATCTTGAAGTGTGAGATATATGAGATGAAGGCCTATAGGGGGTATTTATAGTAGGAGGTGGAGTAGGGGCTACTCCACTGCCGCGTCAGCAATCTGCGTGACCTCCAGCATGCACTATTGGATAAACCGACCTTGGAACCACCATATGATCAATGGTTGGGGATTTCCATCACATGTTCATCATAGGGATGTCGGTGGGAGTGAACCGACTCAAGATGGGGTCTACATGTAGGTCGGCTGACCTGCCATCTGGATGACAGTGGGTCCCACTCACTTTCTGGATGGTCCTTAGGTCAGTGGGAAGCTGGGCCAGGTGGCATGGCCCAATTGGTTGGTCGGTCGACCAACCTTTGGGGCCGCTGGCCCACCACTGGCCTCCACTTGTCATGTGAAGTATTGTCCAAAGTTGAGTCTGGTTGCACACTTGCTTGCTTCCATGTGGGCCCAAGGATCCATATTCTAGGTGTTTGAACCGTTGAGGGCAAGCACACTTGGATCCAAGGGTTGGGATTGATTCCTTGCTGTATGCCATGGCTCATGCCATGGAGGGGAGCCCCTGGTGGGCCCAAACCATGGTTGGCCGACCGAGGTTATGGGGCCCATAGGGCTCATTTCCTTCCTCCCTGCATTGAACAAGCTAAGAGTACAAGTAGAACTTTATTAGTGATAAATATGTTCATGTGATGCTTATCTTCCTTCAATCGAGGACTGTTGATGGGCTTTTGAGTATATAGAACTTGGTCTTATTTCTCGTTAATATCAACTAGCGACTCGCCCGAGCCCTGGCCTCGAGCGCAACTAGGAACTTACCCGAGCCTTGGCCTCGAGCGCAACCAGCGACTCGCCCGAGCCCTGGTCTCGAGCGCAATCAACGCCTCTCCCAAGCCTTAGCCTCGGCGTCAGGCTTCTCACACATGGCGACCGTACCGTTGACGCGACGCAGACCATGCTTTCTCCCATACCGCGGTAGGACACGACGTAAACTATTCCAACAACTCTCGTCCCTATAACACCTTACCCATGTCAATGTGGGTACGGCACGACAGGAAAAGGAATGGAAGGTGTTAACTCACACCACTGTCACTATGCCCAGGCGATTACTGTTCTACTGGTGCAGGACGGAGCACAGGGCCTCGAAGGGGATTGCCATGATCCAAACGGGGCTCGGCAACACTACAAACAGGGACGACCATGCCGCTGCCACTACCATTAGGACATGGTGACCAATCTCCACAGTACCAATGTCGTAATTCTCCTGCATATCAAGAATGGATAGCAATATTTACACATGTAAAAACCCTGCCTCCTCTTATGGCTATAAAAGGGGAGGTAGGGCACCCCATAGAGACTGGCGACCACACGGCCAGACAACTTCCGAACTTAGGAACAATTTAGCCAACAATAGACTCACACTCACGCCCACACTCTCTCTAAGCCAAGACCTGGGACTTAATCCCTCTCTCGCAGCTAGCTTGTACATCTCTACTACAAGCACTTTGAGGTGCAAGGCAATATAGGTTCCGACCGCCTCACTGGACATAGGGCATCGTTAGCCCGAACTAGTATAAACCCTCTGTGTTTCTCTTGCATCACCATTCGGTTAAGGGGCACGCAGGCTCATCACTCATTGGTACCTAGACCCTGAGTCCAGACATCGACAGTTGGTGCGCCAGGTAGGGGCCTTCTGCGTGTGACACCTTTTCCTCTAGCCAAAAACCCGGATGCTAGACGGTTTCCGCCCACGTCACCTCGGCACCATCATGAGGTTTGGGAGTTTGGATTTCATGTCTTTTGGCTCCAGCTACGACATGGACCTCCTCTTACCTTGTGATGACACTAAGCCTTGTCGCGAGCCTCTCCTGCCCCAGCCAATGCGTGGGAGATGCTCGCGACATCATGCAGGGGGAGCTCAGTGCGGGTGACAGAGGTCGAGGACCTCTAACCCTGTTTTTGGGGCCAGGACGCTTCAGGCCTTCCTCCCACATGTTCCTCATCAAATCGCCCATGCCTCTGGCCCACGACGGGCCAGCGAATGCCTCACGAAGCCGCAAGCTCTGCTCCAAGGTCTGGCAAGGGGACAACGTGACCCCCTTTCCACCTCGACCGATGGGCAGAGAATCGCATCGCCCCCGCTCCCTCTTCAGAAGGAGGCCCCGTGGGCCTCGACTTCATAGCTCCCTCCCACGTCACCCTCAAAGCCTGAGGTGGCGGTGGAAGGGCCTGCGACTGTGCCTCTTACACACCCTTACGGGCCTAAGAACGCAACCACCACTTATGCCTCCTCCAAAAGCACTTGATTAAGTGCGTATGCGGATCTCCCGGGCCACCATCTGAGGTCTACCCTTGATCTCATCACCACTACACCCGTATCCTCCTATCCTGAGGAGATTACCTCAGATGAGGACGCATGGGCTAGCACTGACTTCTCTGGCCTCGGTGATCCAGAGACCTTCCTACGCTTCCTCAAAGTGAGTAACTATTGTCTTGGTTACTCAGACTCTGACGGGGACGATTATGATCCACCCCGAGATTGTTTCCATCTTAAGACCGACAGAGTAGCCCCGACCCATTAGGGCACCGTGGGTCCAACCCAGAGCTGAGATGCGACTCCCCCTCAAAACGTGACCCCCTCAGGCTGTCGTGAGGTGCAGGGAGCCGCGTCTGCCCCAGCAGGAACTCGATGACCTGACCTCGAACAGCTCAATGAGCTGGAGGCCAAACTCGAGGAAGAACACGTACGCTTATGACAGCGACACGAAACCCTAGAGTAGGACCAGTCCGCTCGAAGGGACGGGGGAGCAGCCCGATGTTGGGCCCACAACGTCAATCAACGCATCATCAAGGACGCCGAAGGGGATGATCCTCCTCTCTTTAGCTTGGCTAGCCAAAATGTAATGGGGGCCACGCTGCTCCTCAGGGCGATGCCCAAACCATTGACCCCTGAAGGGAGAAGAGTGCGCCAAGGACTTCGTGGGTTCCTGGAGCAAGCCGTAGTGCAAAACGCGGAGAGTTCCACGTCGTAGCACCATGATTCGTAGGCAAGACGACTTGGGGACCGACCCCCACCAGAGAGAGAACCCTCGGTGCAAGGCCATGTGCCCCGTAATCTGCAGGGGTCGCTAAGGCTCTGTCCATCCTCGAGCGATTCGGAGCCAATGTGGACACCCATGCCACCCTCAAGGCCAGACACCGCGACATGGACGAGTTTGAGTCTCGGCAATACCACCCACGCCGAGGCGGGACGTACGACCCCGAGCACGATCACAACACAACGCTTGAACCTCCAGGTCCCTGTGTCTTCAGTGAGGCGATCCGCAGGGCCAAATTCCTTGTCCGGTACCGGCAACTGGCAAACCTCGCCATGTACTCAGGGGAAATAAACACCGAGCTCTGGCTCGTGGACTACCGCTAAGCATGTCAGCTGGTGTTGGTACCCCTTATCTTATAATTATAAACATCATTTTAATAAATAAAATAAATAGATGGTAGGGCTTTGAACCAATCTTTCCACAAATTTTGTTGCAAATATCAATTTTAGGTATGACACGTGGAAAGGCGCAAAAGATACGAGAAAGCGCACTTCAAGAAAGCGTATTTAGAAAAGGCGCAAATCAAAGATAAATGGAAAAGCCCACCAAAACACCGAACTAGATCCATCCGTAACCACGGGAAGGATCAGGGCCCAGAGACGAACCGACCACACGAAGGCGGTGGCCAGGGGGGCCCACTAGTGGTGCGGCCGAACCCTGGTGCGGGCGCACCCCCCGTGGCGGCAACTTCGTCCCACCTTTTTCAGGCGGTTGCATTGTAGCATGCATAGGACGGTTTCACCTCCTACCAAATTTAGATCGCCATGAACCGTCCTTGTTGGGCTATAAATAGATGGCTCCACACCATTCAACACACACACCATCATTTGCAGCAATACACCTCACATTTCTACGATTGTTCTTTAGTTTAGATTCAGTAGTAGAGCAAGACAAAGCTAGCAAGGAGAGCTTGTCTCCTTGGAGAATCTTAGAGCTTCTAGGTATGAATACAATTCAGTTCTCCTCCATGAGCAAGTTCTTATCTTATTTATATGATTATGCAATTGAATTAGAGTATAGTTGTGTTCATATCTTGTTCATAGTATATGAACTAGTTCTTAGTTCTTGTGCTCTGTTCTTGATGTGTTCATCCTTGTTCTTCATCGTTCATCGAATTAGTATGAATATTGGGGTAACGGTTCGTTGGGCTGTGATGGCCACTCTTAGCTGAGCCTGTCAATCCGAAGGGTTGGGGTCCCGAGAGGCTAGGAGACGTTTCCAATTACACGGGCGAGGTGCTTGGGTATGCGGATATCAGCGGATGCGTGGGTGTCTTTCGGGTAGAGGGGTAGGTGGCAGGGTAGTGACAGCCCTGTCATCCCTGGTATTCCCCCACGATCAGGTATTCCGATAGGAGTTCTATAAAGTCCCTATCGACTGGATGTCCAGCTGTAGGGATCTCCCTAGAGCCTCAGACTTAGGTCTAACTCTAGTTATATTGATTAGATGTTCTACTAACAATTTTTTGAATAGTTATATAAGATCAATGCCGGCTCAAGTAGTTGTTCTTTATTTCTTTTATTTCTTTATTTTCTCTTTATTCCTTGAGGTTGCCCCGATGAGTGTGTCCACTATCCATATTTTAAGAACCTGCTGTGAGCCCTGATTAGACTATGTCTACCTATGCATCTCAATAAGTGATCATGCTACAAACCAAGCTAGATGCATTTGTTACGCCCTCCTATGGGATTAAATACGATAACCTTTGAATACTCAGGGGTTGAAATGCTACAATGATCTGTTCGCTTGTAGTTTTATTCTTCATATTCATGAACTATTGATTAGCGTACCTAAGTACCGTTACTTAAGATTGTAAACTCTGTGCATTTATCTGGCGCCGTGCTACAACTTTGCATATCGTAAGTAAGGATGGTTAGGATGGCCAATCAGGCATTCCTAACTATTGTTACCAGACTGCACTCTAAGGCCGGCGCCATTAAAGGCCTTGGGTTATCTCTCTGACAGAACGATAGTTATGGTATACCAACACCTGACATTTCTGGTACCATTGCTAATGATGGATTTATAGTCTATCTTTAGTAGTGACGCTAAGAAATGCCAACGAGTATTTCTAGCGCCGTTGCTGGGGAGGGCAAAGAACAATGCAAACATCTAGCTTTGGCATTTAGCATTGATTACAAAATAAGCATTGGTAGCCATTGTTTAAGCAGGATAATCTTTGCTGTTTTCTTCCTCTTTTTATTGGAATGAAAACGGGATAGTGTATGAGCGGTTTCAACTTGCCGACAAACTTCAACAGTAATCCAGAGGCACTCCTAAGGAAGAAAAGGACTCGTGTCGTTTCTTCCTCTGCCATGCCGCCGACAGTCGAACCAATCACCCCCGCACCATCTGTTTCAACCACCATGGCCAGGTCACTCCGCGACTATTCCACCCCCGCTGTTGCCAACGTGCCCATTGGGCCCGCAGTCAACACTGGGAATGGAAACTTCGAGCTTCGCACTGGCCTACTCACGATGGTGCTGGCAAACCAGTTCTGTGGTTTGCCAAGTGAGGACGCAAGTACACATCTATAGAACTTCCTTGAGCTGTGTGAAACCATCATCATCAAGGATGTCGCACCTGAAAGCATCAAGCTCCGCTAGTTCCCCTTCTCCCTCTCGGGGAAGGCAAAGCAATGGTTCTACTAGAGCAAGGAAGCTGTCAACACATGGGACAAATGTTCTGCGGTGTTCCTCGCAAAATTTTTCCCCATGAGCAATACAAATGCTCTGAGGGGAAAGATATCAAACTTCCAGCAGACTTCACTCGAATCCATTCTTGAGGCTTGGGAAAGGCTCCAAGAGTACATCCGGGCCTGCCCCCACCACGGGATGGAAGATTGGCTCGTGCTTCAGAATTTCTACGAGGGGCTCACGCCCATGTCTAAGGGGCACGTCGATGCCACTGCTAGAGGCACGTTCCTCTCCCTGACCATCGAGAATGCTACGGCATTAATTGAGAAGATGGTAGCCAACTAGAGTTGGGGAGAGGGACGCAAAACACAAAAAGGCATGCATACCGTAAAGGAGACGGATCTGCTTGCCGCAAAGATAGACCTATTAATGAAGAGATTGGACAGACAGGCCACTGATCGTACCACCAGCACTGTCCAAGCCATCGACTCACACATGACGTGTGAGGAATGTGTGAATGTTGGCCACATGGGGATCAATTGCCCTGGAACCTAGGAGGACGCATCGTTCATCAACAATGGGTTTCGCCAACAATAGCAAGGTAATGGGTGGAACAACCAGAACCACCCCCAAGGTAATTACTCTAGTTTTAATTCCTCCCAACCTTCGCTGAAAGATCTTGTGCTAGGTCAGGCCAAAATCAATGAAAATCTTGTTAAAAAGCTTTTTGAAAACAATCAAATGTTTGTCAACATAAATACAAAGCTTGATGGTCCGACCCTTTCTGTTAGAGATCAGCTAGCTTTTAATAAGAAGATCGAGTTAAAAGTAGCTCAGCTTGCTTCTACCGCTAAAGCTATTGTTTCTCCTGATTATGTGGAAAATGTAAATGTGGTGACCACGAGAGGGGGAAAGACCACTCATGATCCCCCTTATCCTAACCATAAGATAGGAAGGGCGCCACGACAACAGGAGGAAACACAGGCAGAAGGGCCGGCTCAACCATCAGAAGAATCCATGGAAGACGAGCCGACCCCAAACAACTATGGGGACACCACAATGCTACCCTTTCCCACAAGAGAAAGGAGGAAGAAGAAGGACGGAAATGAACAGTTCCTCCGCTTCGTGGAAATGGTCGAAAAGACGCATGTTAGTGTACTGTTGATGGATGTCTTGCATATTCCGTCCTAGTCCAAGTTCATCAAGGACATCATCAACAAGAAGCGACCATTGCCGTTCACTGAAGTTGTCAAGCTGATAGAAGAATGTAGCGCAGCTATACTCAATGAGCTGCCCGAGAAGAAGCAGGATCCTGGGTGCCCCACAATCTCTTGCTCAATTGGGGCCCAGCAATTCGACCATGCCCTATGTGATTTGGGGGCGAGTGTGAGCGTCGTGCCGAAATCAGTCTTTGATAAGCTAAACTTCACCAACTTGGAGCCAACCACCATGACACTCCAGTTGGCAGACTCGTCAGTCCAGTACCTGGTAGGGATTGCTCAAGACATCCCTGTCAAGATCAAAGGATACTATGTTCTAGTGGATTTTGTGGTGCTCAACACGGAGCTCACTAAAGAAACACTACTAATCCTGGGAAGACCATTCTTGAGTACGGCTGGAGCACAGATTGATGTTGGGGCTGGAGAAATCCGCTTCAATATTAATGGCTAAGAAGAGAAGTTCGAGTTCAGGCCATGCCGTCAACAAGAGTGCAACATGATACGCATCCTCTATGGGCCAAACCCCCAAGGCATCAAGCAGGTTGAGATCCAGCCTCAACTTATTAAAAATACAAAAATATCTAAGAAAAAGCCAGAGCCAAAATAAAAGGCGGCTCCTAAGAAAAATAATAAGGAGCAAAAAAAGAAAATAGCTCCTAAAAAGAATGAAAAGATGGATGAAGTCCCCAAGCCTTCACAACCGAAGCAGGTGTGGAAACCAAAGCTGAAGGTTGAACAAACTTCCACACCTCTAAAGGTGATACTGCTAAAGTGGAGGCCTAAGCACGTGCAACCGTCTACTCCTCCCAAGACGGATGTGCCATCATCAAGCAAGAAGTAATGGGAGAAGAGTCCCGCTCAAGGGACTACAAAGATGAGCCCTTGTCGAAGGTAAATCGGTAAGTTATCCCTAGGTAAGTTTTTACTTATTAATATATATATATATAATATATTCTTTTTACTTATTTATTTATTTTGAATAAATTATTTCTATTTATGTTTTGAATAAATGGTGCATTTGTTGTATTTATGAGTAGTCCATATTGCCCCTATGATCTTTTCTTCAATTTTGAATCTTTGTGATCATAGGTATCAATCACTCATAAATGCATGATAGTGTGATAGCTTTTAGAAAGTTTTCAAAATTCAAAACTCTATCCCACACACTATCACTCTGATTCCACTGCGCATCATGATTGATCGTAACTAGGATCACGAAATACTCAGAGAGGGAATGAAATACCCGAAAGACTGAGGCCGATTGGTGGACCCACTGGTGCGGGCGCACCCCCAAGTCCGCCAATCGGCCCCAGTCTTTTTCCCTTCCTCTTCTGCACCGATTAACATCATGTCCATCATGTCCATTGTTACGTCAAGTTGTTTCCAGATCAGAGACTGCGTTAGCACCTATAAAATCCTTCATAGGCCTCTTCTCTTCTCACACCAACCATTTCTCATCTCCCTCTTGTGAAGATTGCTAAGCTCTCCCATTCTTCAGTACTGACCATGTCTAGCTACGCCCTCTCGCTGATCAATGCTCTCAAGACCATAGCCAATCTAGACATAACACCTTACCAAGAGAGTTCTAGCAAGGAGGTCCACCAATAGCGCCATTAGCGTTATTACCAGCAAACTACAAAGCGCCCACCTTTGCGCCGCCAATATACCCGCTACTGCCCGTTCGTCCACTAGCAATATAGGACTTAAGAGAAAAGCCCCTAGTGGTGATAGGCAAGGCAATCATGCTGGTAGCAAGATGGGTGGCAAGGCCAAGAAGACGGAATCGTCCAGTACTCTCCCTAGGATCAGGAGGCACTTGCCACAGCCGTCAATCAAGCGTCGTGCATGACAGTACGAGAGCAGCGATGAAGAAGATGATCCCAATATCATAGCCGAGCTTTTAGCTAAGCAGGCTAGCCTATGTGCTGAGTTACGGGTTTTAGAAGATGACCTAGAGGAAAAGAACACTGAGATTAGGAACCTCAGTGATGATGTTAATAGGTTTCGCTTCAAGTTTAATACTAAACTTAGAAAGGTCGCTGAAGCCTTAGGTGTTGGTCGTCTTGTTGAAGATCTTTAGACCACACCTCCTGCACGAATCTTTGTTTAGGTACATTTTTCCTTTTCACAATATTTATGTTTCAAATATTTTTTCCCCTTCCAATGTAATGTTCCTATTCAAAGTTATCAATAAAAAAGTTTGTTTATCTTGTGCACTTGTTTTCTATATATATTGTGACTAACCATGACAGGAAAGAAAACAAGTGTGGGGGAAGGACTATTCAATCAAAAATCTCGGTTTGTGCAAACCCTCTTCCCCCAAAAAGATTTTCAAATGTAATGTTTAAAATGATGTTACCTTCGTACTCCATCGAACATGTCCCCTATGTTCAAATATGTTTTTGCATACTTTTTATTCTTAGCTAATATCCCTAGATATTTATGAACACTTGTTATAGGGACCCCATTTTATCTAAGTAATTGACGTATGTGATATAGTAGGATGACATGATGCTTGCTAGTTCTTGCAAAGTACTTGGGTTTTCTTTTATAAAAAGCAAAATTCAATAGCAAGTTTCTCGAATGATCAAGCTTTATTCCTACCTTGGCCAAATATTTGTTCATGATTAAACCTTCTACATATGCTGCTTGCTCTGTGTTGAGTTTGGTCAATAGAGAAGTCGCGCACAACATGCTTTCTCCATCCACCCAAAATTTCGCCAACTCTTACACTGAGGATTGCGCACATATATCCACAAAATAAAAATGCCAATATCTCACCCTGAGAATTGGGCATTCATATGCATTCCTTGCATTTGTAATCATAAAGCTCTCTTTCGTTTTCATCAGAATCATAGGAATGGGCTATATATATATAAAAGAAAAAAATTATTATGAAAAAAAGCCAAAGATGCAAAAAGGGGAAAGATTCATACCCATCCAAAAAATAAAAAATAAAAATAAAAAAAGTAAAATTTTTGTTATAGCCCATATCCTCTCAAGTTTTTCATCTCATTTCAAAAGAGAGTCTTGATGCAAGGAATGTTGCAATAAAAGTAGTGATAGGATTCCACCAAAAATTCCACACACTTGCACATTCTGATCTAAGGGTATGGCGCACTCCCTCCGGTATGGTCCTGGGTTTGACTGGACAACATATGCAGGGTAAGTAAGTTCGACCATCATACCTACCCAAAACTCCAGATAAGCCTTTTAGAAGTAGGATGATAAAAAAGAAGGCATCAACTCTTTATGCCTTGGTAAGGAACCACTCACATATTAGGAGGGACTTGAGAGCATCATTCAAGAAACATATGCTATCTTTATTTTTCAAAATCTTGCAAAACCCCAAGTTTCTACGCAGGGACTATGTAAGAGGATTTGAATCTAGGCTGTTCCATGTTTCAATTACCCAAGATTGCTTGGTAGACACTTTGAAGTTCATAAATCTAGGTGAAGCTTGGAATAACCTGTATGCAGATTCTTTTGACAAGGAAGATAAACCCATTTGGTCTTGAGTGCCTTGACTCGAGGACGAGCAAAGGACCAAGTGTGGGGGAGTTGTTGGTACCCCTTATCTTATAATTATAAACATCATTTTAATAATTAAAATAAATAGATGGTAGGGCTTTGAACTAACCTTTCCACAAGTTTTGTTGCAAATATCAATTTCAGGTATGACACGTGGAAAGGCGCAAAAGACACGAGAAAGCGCACTTCAAGAAAGCGTATTCAGAAAAGGTGCAAATCAAAGATAAATGGAAAAGCCCACCAAAACACCGAACTAGATCCATCCGTAACCACGGGAAGGATCAGGGCCCAGAGACGAACCGACCACACGAAGGCGGTGGCCAAGGGGGCTCACTAGTGGTGCGGCCGCACCCTGGTGCGGGCGCACCCCCCGTGGCGGCAACTCGGTCCCACCTTTTTCAGGCGGTTGCATGGCGGCAAGCGTAGGATGGTTTCACCTCCTACCAATTTAGATCGCCATGAAACGTCCTTGTTGGGCTATAAATAGATGGCTCCACACCATTCAACACACACACCATCATTTGGAGCAATACACCTGACATTTCTACACTTGTTCTTTAGTTTAGATTTAGTAGTAGAGCAAGGCAAAGCTAGCAAGGAGAGCTTGTCTCCTTGGAGGATCTTAGAGCTTCTTGGTATGAATACAATTCAGTTCTCCTCCATGAGCAAGTTCCTATCTTATTTATATGATTATGTAATTGAATTAGAGTATAGTTGTGTTGATATCTTGTTCATAGTATATGAACTAGTTCTTAGTTCATGTGCTATGTTCTTGATGTGTTCATCCTTGTTCTTCATCGTTCATCAAATTAGTATGAATAGACAAAGGATTAAGATTGGGGTAATGATTCGTTGGGCTGTGATGGCCACTCTTAGTCGAGCCTGTCAATCCGAAGGGTTGGGGTCCCGGGAGGCTAGGAGGCGTTTCCAATTACACGGGCGAGGTGCTCGGGTATGTAGAGATTAGTGGATGCATGGGAATCTTTCGGGTAGAGGGGTAGGTGGTAGGGTAGTGACAGCCATGTCATCCCTGGTATTCCCCCATGATCAAGTATTCCGTTAGGAGTTCTGTAAAGTCCCTATCGACTGGATGTCCAGCTGCGGGGATCTCCCTAGAGCCTCAGACTTAGTTCTAACTCTAGTTATATTGATTAGATGTTCTACTACCAATTCTTTGCATAGTTATATAAGATCAATGCCGGCTCAAGTAGTTGTTCTTTATTTCTTTTATTTCCTTATTTTCTCTTTATTTCTTGAGGTTGTCCCGATGAGTGTGTCCACTATCCATATTTTAAGAGCCTGCCGTGACCCCTGATTAGACTATGTCTACCTATGCATCTCAATAAGTGATCATGCTACAAACCAAGCTAGATGCATTTGTTACGCCCTCCTATGGGATTAAATACGATAACCTTTGAATACTCACGGGTTGAAATGCTACAATGATAGTTCTGTTCGCTTGTAGTTTTATTCTTCATATTCATGAACTATTGATTGGTGTACCTAAGTACCGTTACTTAAGATTGTAAACTCTGTGAATTTATTTGGCGCTGTGCTACAGTGTTCCTAATTATTGTTACCAGACTACACTGCTAAGGCCGGCGCCGTTAAAGGCATTGGTTTATCTCTCTGACTTAACGATAGTTATGGTATACCAACACCCGACATTTCGGGTGCCATTGCTAATGATGGATTTCTAGTCTATCTTTAGTAGTGATACTAAGAAATGCCAATAGCTGGGCGGGGCAGAAGATGACTTGCTCATCACCCGCAACTTGCCACTACACCTGGCCGAATCGGCCAAGGCGAGGCTTGAGCGCCTCCCTAAGCGATTGATCCACGGCTGGGCCGACCTGGTCAAGATCTTTGTTGGGAGTTTTTAGGGCACATACGTGCGGCCTAGAAACTCTTGGGACCTTAGGAGCTGCCACCAGAAGCCTGATGAGTCTCTCCGAGAATCCATCAGGCGTTTCTCCAAGTAGTGCACCGAGATCCCCAATATCATCATAGACTCCGATGTCATTGGGGTGTTCATCGCTGGCACCACTTGCAAGGAGCTAGTCCACGAGCTTAGATGTAAGACCCCCACGAGCACCAGCCAGCTGCTCGACATCGCCACCTACTTCGCCTCCGGAGAAGAGGCAGTTGGAGCAATCTTCTTCGACGACAATGCCAAGGGGAAGCAGAAGGTCGAGCCACCGAGGCCTCATGCTCCCAAGACCCCATGAAGAAGAAGGGTTGCAAAGGAAAGCAGGGTCGGTAGGATGACAACCTTGTCACCATGGTGGATCGCAAGAACCCTAAGTGACCTTCTACCGGACCCGGTCTCTTCAATGAAATGTTGAAGAAGCTATGCCCCTACCATAGGGGCCCCACCAAGCACACCCTGGAGGAGTGCACTATCATATGCCACTTCTACTTCGGCGTTCCTCTCAAGAAGAACGTGGAAGAGCCCCCCAAAGACAAGGATGATGGCGCCAAGAGGGAAGGCTTCCGCAAAGTCAGGAACTGTCTCCTAATCTTTGGGGGACACACAGCTCGTCTCACCACCAGCCATAGGAAGCGCGAGCTCTAGGAGGTCTGTGCGGTCAACACAGCCACGCCGGCCTACCTCAAGTGGTCAGAGAATGCCATCACCTTCGACCACAGTGACCACCCATATCGGAACCCAAACCCCAGGGGCTATCCGCTCATCGTCGATCCCAATATCGCCAAGACGCGCCTCACCAAGGTGCTGATGGACGGAGGTAGCAGCCTCCACATCCTCTACGCCGAGACCCTGAGCCTCATGGGGATGAACCAGTCTCGGCTCAGGAATGACGCATCACCAGTTCATGGAGTGGTGCTGGGCATCGAGCCCACCCTAGGGCCTGATATGACCATTCCACCAAGCAAGATGTCACAAGCTCCAAGTCAAGCTACATCTACTGAAGTTTCACCTACAACGACACCAGCCCAAGTCATCGATGGACCGATTACACGTAGTCGTGCAACGAAGCTACAACAAGAGGTCCACGCACTACTTTGTGAAATTCATTTTAATATTAATGAGAATTATATTCTACCCAAGTGTTGTACCTTGATTGTACTCAGGTATATAGAAGAAGAGAAGGAAGAATCGAACCCTGAAGAACGGACCAGTGCAAGTTCTAGAAGAAGTCAAAAACAGACCATGAACACTTGTTGGAAAGCTCGTCGAGTCTACGTTCCAATGAATCTAGTGGCGACCAGTTTGGATACACCATATTGTCTGCAGACCAGAATTAGTACAGACTGCTCAGAAGGTCAACAGTCTGTCGTGACAGAATATTGGTACAACTTGCCAAGTAAAACTGTGCCAATCTACAAAGTTTCGTGCTGGTTGGCATACATTGCTGGAAAGCTCTTTGAGTCTAGTTTAAGACCCAAGAAACGGTTCATCATTTGGACTTCCCAATAAGAAGTTATGGTTAGTTTATTGGAAATTGCTCTGGAGGCCAACAGTCACACGAAGCCACTTCGGGAATCCATTCCGAGGGGACCTTTCACATTGCCCTCTCTCAGAAACTCTATTCCGTTTTCATACCTATCTAGTAGGGCTGTTGCTAGTATAAATACCCCCTAAGACTCATTGTAATCCAAGATTTTGATAATTGAAATACAGAAACCCTTTGTTCACCTACGTGCTAACAAATTCAAAGAGTGATCTCTACCCCTTTGCTCTTGTGATTTCCTCGCGGGATTACATAGGCGGCGGCTTCATCCGCTCCCAATTGGTGCTCCTACTCCCTTCAAGGTATTCCTTGATTGATTGTAGGCTATGTTGGTTGGTTCCTTGAGAGTGTGGTTGGGCGAATCCTCGATTCAGGTTGCCGGTTAAAGACGGTGGTTGACTTCGAGTTTTATTTGCCAGGTTGCACTAGTTATCGCTGCTTGCAGCAAGTTATTCGGCTGTTCTTCAGCTAGTCATCGGTGTTCATCCTACGTCATGAAGATCGGGACAACGTGACGCATCATGTGGTATCAAAGCTTTCGTTACCACGGTAGGAATTCTATATCTAGCTACATATATATTTTTGCTTCGTCCTATCCACCAAAAAGCCAGAAAAATATATTGCTTAGACCTTTGTTTCAATCTGCTATTTTAGTGAGTTTAGTTAAGTCGCTGTCCATTAGAGTCTTTGTTTTAGTTGCTGATCATTTATCCTTCGCGTGTTCTTTGTGCCTCTTTTACATCCAAAATCCCCACAAAAAAATCTATATAGCCTATATCATCCTTTGTGTTATCTTTGATCCTATCTAGCTACTAGTTGTTGTTTTATTTCTATCATCAAGTTTGGAAGTATTATATCTGATCACTGTGTTTAGTTATAAAAAAAAGTGTGTCAAAAAAAATAGAAAAGGAAGTGCAAAAAAAAGTGAAGTGAAAAAAAAAGTTGAGAAAGATTCAGAGAGAAAGTCTGAAAGATTAGTTGGTTTATGTGCAGAAGTGCTGAAAGTTTCATATCCAGTGCAACCAGTTTGCTATCTTTGTTTGCTGCAAAACTTTGGTTGGGTCTGATTGCAACACTTGCATCCCAATCATACTCCTTGTTTGCATCAATTCTGAAATTTCTTTGCGTGTGTGATCTATTTATACACTTTGAATCTTTTGATCAGCACTAGGCAGAGAACTTCTAGTTTGGATCGTTACTTAACTTTACAACAACTAGAATTCAGATTGCATTCCTTGTGTATTACTCCCCACCAAGCTCCACATAAAAACCATCGTAATCGGTACTCTCTGTTCTTGTATTCGCCTCGCCATCACTTTCAGTTGCCACCACACATTTATTTTCTTTGTATTCCACTGCAGAGGAATTCATAAGAGTTTCGGTGGTTAGAGAGGTGAGTTGTGAGAGGTGCTCCTACTCCATTCAAGGTATTCCTTGATTGATTGTAGGCTGTGTTCGTTGGTTCCTTGAGAGTGTGGTTGGGCGAATCCTCGATTCAGGTTGCCGGTTAAAGACGGTGGTTGGCTTTGAGTTTTATTTGCCAGGTTGCACTAGTTATCGCTGCTTGCAGCAAGTTATCCGGCTGTTCTTCAGCTAGTCATCGGTGTTCATCCTACGTCGTGAAGATCGGGACAACGTGACGCATCAGGGCCTCTCGGACAGATCGATCTACCCGTTTGCTTCGGGACTCCCGACAACTTTAGACAGGAGGTCCTCACTTTTGATGTGGTTGGGTTCCGCAGAACCTACCACGCGATCCTGGGAAAGCCATGTTACGATGTCGGGAGGTCCTCACGTTCATGGCCATCCCCAACTACACCTACCTCAAGCTTAAGATGTCAGGCCCCAATGGCGTCATCACCATCAGCATGAAGAGCCAACACGCCTACCAGTGCGACATCGAGTGCATTGAGTAGGCTAAGGCCATAGTGGAGACGGTGTCCCTGATCGCCAACCTCGACAGCCTCGCTCAGGACATCCCTGACCCCAAGCGCCATGCCGCAAGTTTCGAGCTGGTGGAGGAGACCAAGCACATTTTCCTCAACCCCAAGGCCTCCGAAGGCAAGGCATTGAGGATCAGTTCCAGCCTCGATTCCAAATAGGAAACAGTGCTCGTCGACTTTCTCCACGCGAACACTGACATGTTTTTGTTGAGTCCCTCGGACAGGCCAAGCATACCGAGAGAAGTCGCCGAGCACTCCTTGGACATCCGAGCTAGTTCCAAACCTGTGAACCAACGCCTGTGCCGATTTAATGAGGAGAAGCGTCAGGCCATCGGGGAGGAGATCTAGAAGCTGCTGGCGGTCGAGTTCATTAAGGAGGTATTCCATCTTGAGTGGTTAGCTAACCCTGTACTAGTCAAGAAGAAAAATGGTAAATGGAGGATGTGTGTAGACTATAGTAGTTTGAATAAAGCATGTCCTGAGAACCCTTTTCCATTACCTCATATTGATCAAATAGTTGACTCTACTGCGGGATGTGAAACTTTGTCATTTCTTGATGCATACTCCGGCTGCCACCAAATTAAGATGAAAGAATCTGACCAGCTCACGACCTCTTTCATAACCGCCTTTGGAGTGTTGTGCTACGTAACCATGTTGTTCGGCCTTAAAAATGCGGGGGCTACATACCAATGATGTATGCTCTAGGTCTTTGGGGACCTCATAGGCAGAACTATAGAGGCATATGTAGATGACATCATAGTCAAGTCTAGGAAAGCTAGCGGCCTTGCAGCTGACCTAGATGAAACTTTCCAATGCCTTAGAGCCGAGGGAATCAAGCTAAACCCCGAGAAATGTGTTTTCGGAGTTACCCGAGGCATGCTCCTCAGTTTCATCATCTCTGAGCGAGGGATCAAGGCCAACCCCAAAAAGGTCTCTACTATCACAAACATGGGCCCAATCCACAACCTTAATGGAGTCCAGAAGGTCATGGGATGCCTGACGTCCCTGTCAGTATAAATTAACTGCACCCTATATTGTTTATAATTAGATTATCCACAAACGCACAGATATATACTCATTAGCACTTCACCAAGATCAACTCGATTTTAATATCGAACCCAAAGGAACAGTAGGTGATTTATGACCTAGCCTATATCTCTTAATCTAATGGAGTACAATCAATCTAGAAAACTATTGAGAATGAGGAAATAGCTAATGTACTCTGGTTCCAATAACCAGTAAACTTTGTATAATATTGTCTTATCGGGCAAGTAACCTGAATAGGAGAAGAAACAGAGTAATCTCCTATCAGGCACCTATAAGCCTATTGATCCTATGAATGGGAAGTGGACTATAGAGAAATCAACGTGGCTATAAAGTCACCTACGCGAACTACCACTGTCCGACTCATAAGGGGACATTCACAAGCAATCATAGCCTAGACACCACGTCTATGCTATGAATCACTACAGTGACCTAGGAGCTACCCAAATCGTAGTACTCAATATAATATGAGTTGCAAACCAAAGAACAAATAAAAACAAGTTGCTTACTTGAATCAGAATGGTAAATACAAAAGTACCTCAGAACGCAGCTCCGGGCGAGGGAGCCGAATCTGGACGAATACAGCTCCTAAGGAAGCTCCAACAGGTCGGGACTTCTCTGAATCTCGACTCCTCCACTCTATCTCTCCAATCTCTATCTTGATTGCAAGCCTAGATCTAGTAGATCTCTATCTAATGCTTTGACTCTTCATCTCTTGATTGGTACATGCCGTTGGATCAAACCGACTTAACAAGCGGCCAAGATGGCTCCTCAGAGGCGGTGGAGGAAGCTTCTAAAAGGGGGCCAAAAATCTAGCTATAGGGGGTCGGGCGGCGCTAGGGTGGGGGCGGCTAGCCCCACCTGGTGGCCTCTGCCGGTCCCGTTGCTTCAGGTGTCTTCTGGAGCTTTCCTGAGCCCTCTGGTGTCATCCTTCCATCGCAGATAAGTTTCGTGGTTGATTAGTACTTAAATCCCTCTTTTCAGCTCTTTCTGAAATAATCCCCGGAAAACACAGAATATGCAAAACTCATGGAAATTACCAGTGATAACCCTATTCTAGTAGATATTCATATCTGTTGGAGAAATAAATGATAATCAATTTTGTAAGTTAACAGGTGTCAATAATTACCCCCACACTTAGGCTTTTACTCGTCCCGAGAAAAAGGTTGGTTCTATCATAAAGAATAAGCATTTAATGCATAACTTCGAAATTAAATTATATAAAACTAGACTAGCCATCATGCATTATGGAAATTTAAAGTTTTTATCATGAATTCTATAGTAATTGCAGAGTGGGATAGCTTAAAATAGATTGCTCTCTTCCTTAAATTTTGTCTGGTTGAGAGTAAGTGGAGTTTGTAAATAAAACATAGCTTCGACCTTCTCTTAATTGTAGTGGCATCAACGATTGTGATATTAATTTGATGTTTATAACTAGGGAAGGAAATATCATATTCCTGGATTAGACAAATCATCCACTCCTTGGCATATTAGGTTGGAGGGACCATGAGGTCTCTCCCTTTTTTGAATCGAGGTTCCGGACACTTGTCACTTCTTATTTTCCCATGATCTATCTTTTTAAGGTTTCAGACACTTGTTCCTTTTTATTTCCTTGGATTTCTTTATGAATAGCTCATGCCTCCTTCATAATAATGCTTCAAGAGAGTGTATTATCTTTTTATTATGATACTGGGAATATGATAAATCTCTCAACTAAAGCCATAATAGTTAACAGTAGGGTGATTATTTTTATTATTTGATTCCAATACAAAGAGAGGTCAAGCTAATTGTTTTCATTCTTTTGAAGTAAAATCTCCAAAGACAAATTATCAGGAATTGAGTACTCATTATTTTGCTATCTCTCTTTCCACAATAACTTAAGCAACCATGAAGTACTATAAATTTCACAATCATCATGACTCTAGGAAAGTGTTATATAATTTATTTTGAAGTCATAGATTAAATGGTGTTTATTATTTCTTAAAAATATATAGTATAAAGATTTACGATTCAGATAACAATTCAAAGATAAAATATATTCAACTATACTGTAAATAACTCAAACCTAACCGTGACCGAAGCGAGAGAGGAGACGAGCGAACAGGGCGCCGGCCGGCCCCACCTAGGCGTTGGCCGACTCCATCATTGGGCAATGTGGGCACCACTTTGCTATGCGTGATCTTGGTTCGATTATGTTCTGAATGATGCTATTTTTCTGATTGAATTTTTGTTTCATGATTGCGATGTGCCTCCCCCACACTTATTTTCCTGTATACTTTCCTGCGCAATATGTGGAGACAAATACATACAAAAAATAGAGAATAGAGTAGATGAAAGATAAGTCACTTTATTTACTCTTGGCGGTGTTATAATTTAATAGACGCTTTAACGACTGAGCTAACGACTGTCCTAACTCCATAGGCTTTGTCCTAAGAAAAATTTATGACTCGACTGACCTAATTAACTAACCTTGCGTAATTGTGCCTTATTAATATGTAACTAGGCAACTATGGCTGTCCTTTATTGTTGAAGCCCTAAATTTCTTCTTGGAGGGCTGCAACCTCTGCTTCAAGCTTGTCTTTATCGCACTTAAGGCTGCGAATTAACTTGAAACTGATCCCTAACTGTGTATCCATGCCTTCTATGAGCTTGTCCCTTAGATTGTTCGACTTCTCCATCCCCTTGACAATGTCAGAGAGGCCTTCAAGCTTCTCATTAAGGGTGCGTAGGGTAGGAGCTAGCTGCTTGAGAACTTTTTCCAATGCTAATGCTGATGTTTCTCTCTTCCTCTTGGGCTTAGGCTTAGGTGTGATATGCTCTATGTAGCATACTTCATTAGGGTTTGCATGCACTCCTTGGATAATAAGACAAGCAGTGGTGTACTTGGCACATATCAACTTCCCATTTTTGTCTGTTTGGACCGACATGAGCCGTTCATTGGCTCTAGGTGGAAGAAGGCAGAACCCTTTGGGATAGCAATTTGTTTCCCCTTAGCACCTCCTTCAAGCAGCAGCCTTGCAGGAGGTGGAGGAAGAGCAGAAGGATCTTGTACGTAGTAGGCTTGCTCATAATGCTGGGGCACCATAGCAACTTGCTTTGGTGGCACAACGATGAGAGGCTTCGGTGGCACAACGGCAAGAGGCTTCGGCTGCGCGAGGACGAGGGCCTTCGAGTCATTGCTGGGGATGTTGTTGAAGTCCGTGCCGTAAGAGACGATTGCCTTGTCCGCCATTGCTAATAGATCTAGATTGGAGTGTTTTTTTGAGGAAAGAGGTGGCTGGTTATGGGATACTATTGAGGGGGTCTAAGTACATATTTATATGGGTTTTCAAGAGATAGGATGAGGACAAATCCTAGGCTCTACGGGATCCGTACAGAACAATATCTGAACGTGATTGGATTATGTGCGAGTATCCATAGGAAGGGTGTAGAAGAATATGGGAACAAGAGTCAGGACGAGAGGCAGCAGGGGGGCGCTGACCAGCCCTAGATAGGTGCCGGCTGGCCCCACCAGGGGCCCACCTCGGGTGCCCTTCTGCTTGGTGCCTTTAGACTCCTATGTTCTGTTAGACGTGTTTTCGGATAAAGTTTCATACCAGAATAAATAGAGATTAATATGTTGGTAATTGAATAAATTCTATTTCATCGACTACTCCTGATTCAAATGGTTCTAAATAAAGTTTAAGTCAGTGTCCATTTACCTTGAAAAGCATACCTTCGCTTGATTGTAGAGTTACCGCTCTATGTGGTGATGAATTGACGACAGTGAAGGGTCCTTCCTATTTGCTCTCAGTTTTCCAAGCTCGAATAATTTGAACTTGGAGTTAAAAAGTAATACCTTATCTCCTAATGCAAATTCATTCTTCTTGATCCTCTTGTCATGCCATCTCTTTGTTCCCTCTTTGTAGATTTTCAAATTATGATACGCCTTTTCTCTCCACTCTTCTAGTTCTAATAATTGCATTTTTCTTTTCTCTCTAGCAGCTTTGTGGGGGTATAAACCCCTATACCCTTATGGCTAGACTTGGACCAGAAGATTTGGCCCATTACAGCACAGTTGAAGGCTTGATCCAACTACTCAGAGTTTCACACAAGGAAACAAGACGTGGAGATCAAGCAGGATTCTAGTCAATTAGAATAGGAATTGATATCGTATTATCTATAGCAATTGTAACTGACTAGGATTAGTTACCAAATTTGTAACCCTGCCCTCTGGACTATATAAAGAGAGGCAAGGGACCCCCCTTAGTTCAATTCAACACATCCCAGATCAATACAATCAGACGCAGGACGTAGGTATTACACCCACATGGCGGCCGAACCTAAATAAAATCCTTGTCTGTGTCTTCCGTCACCATCGAGTTTGTAACTTGCACACATGTGTGTCGATAAACTACTACCATGGGTATACCCCAAGGTAGACTGCCGACTAGCTTTCGTTGACAGTGGCGCACCAGGTAGGGGGTGTGCGTGTAGCTCTCCAGACGAACAAGATGGTCATCATCCCTGCTTCCACTACCGTGGCAGAAGGCCTCACGTACGCCGTCGGCCAGATCACCTAGACAACCCACACTGATGGCCTCACGACCATGGTTTTAGAAGAAAACCAGATCCAATCGGTAGTAGTAGAGGCGGTAACCCCGATCACATCGACTACGGTTACCTCTGCCTCGACAACATCGCTGACCACGCCAACAACTCACCCTCTATTTCACTGCTACAATGGGAAGCGGATCGACAACTCTGACCTGCTCGAGGCCATTGATCGCACCGATCACGAGCTCTCCGAGACTTTTGATCTGGTAAATTCGGTCTTAGGTTAGATCACCAAGACGGCACCGCTTGATTATCATGGATCTACTCGGCCAACTCGTGTCACTACACATGAATGATTGGGAACGTCCCTAGCGATCACGGCGACCCCCGAGGGGTGCACCGTTCAGATCAAGGCAACCTCCCCAAGCATGTGTTTTCCTCACGGCATGCGTAATACAACCGACCAAGTCTCACACCATACTCGGTGGCATTCAAGCTGGCAGATCCAACACCAAGCCAGCATGTTTTTGGCAAATCTTAACACACACCAGCTAGAGTAAGATGTGATAAGTATCTAGAAATGATGGCGCCTAATCAGCACTGCTTAAATGCAAGCCTGAGCTGTTACTAGGATAGGTTGTTAGGCTACCATGAGCAACGACTCCAGAAATGCTAAGCAATGCTAAACTCTAGCGGCGACGCAAGACATACCAAGGGTAACTCTGCAAGCGCACAAGTACCGCTGTAGCACTTCAACCGTGGTGAGTATCCGCGGTGTCGTAATTTATAGTTTGCTCACGGGAAGCGGACTAAGACACTCTAATAAATATATGGATGGATATTTGTGGTTTGTGTCTACTCAATCTAAGTTCACTAGTGCTAACAGGGGGGTAAGAGTAGCAAGATAGAACAATAGATAAGTCAGATAAAGGTAAGTAAGTATAACTGGTAGCGAGCTAGCTAGGTGGGAGGACAAAAAGTGAGTAAGGACTCCTATGTATCTAACTCTACTTCTATGTTCTAATCCTAATCAATGTAAATGACTCAACTAGACTAGTATCCAAATAGTCTTGTGTGGTGGAAGTCGACTGTAATAGGAGGACGAAACTCCTATCCAAGTGGACTTTTGACTTATGGGCTCCTATAGACCGTACCCGATGTGAATAGAACCTACTAGGAAACAGAGGCCTGTCACGCTTCGCTGCCGCCCGTTAACACGTTTGACACGGTGGTATCCACTAATAAGCACTAGCCTAAGCACCTCGCTTACACTAGTCTTATAATTTCAACTATCACGTAAATAGCCAAAGCCCCTAATGGTAGTGAAACACACACAAGGTGTTGAAGACACTAATCTAACTAAGGCAGCTACACTAATAAGACTAAGAAACAATACTACTACAAGTATAGTAATGCGCTAAGCAATACTCAAAATAAAGACTTGAAGTAAATACTTAGTAAAGTAAAGAAAGACTATATTGATATAAAGAATGTAATACAAGAGAAAAGGTACAAGAGCTATACCAGACTCTCTAGAAGACAGCTCTAGAGACCCGAGCTTCGCTCGACTCGACTCTAACTCCCACTCTAGACTAGACTACACTACACTTGATCTCCCAAGTGTGATTTGGAATGAAATATGGAGATGAGAGATGGAATATGTCTTGGGAAGGTGGAGGACCCCTCCTTATATAGGGGTGAGAGAGGGGGTGCCACATCAGCGATCTACGTGCTCCTTCCTTCTCCACCCTTAGATGCACCGACCTCCCAACTGCCTTAGATGGACGGTTGGGGCATTACCACACATGGTAAATGTAAGGAAGGTTGGTGGGAGTGAACCGACTCCACATGGGGCTCACCTGTAGGTCGGCCGACCTGCCATCTGGATGACAGTGGGTCCCACTGACCTTCTGGAAGGTCCTTAGGTCGGCGGGAGGCTGGGCTAGGTGGCATGACCCAATTGGTCGGTCGGCCGGCCGACCTTTGGGGCCCCTGGACCACCACTAGCCTCCTGGTGGTGTCCCCACTTGTCATGTGAAGTGTTGTCCAAAGTTGAGTCTAGTTGCACACTTGCTTGCTTCCATGTGGGCCCAAGGATCCATGTGCTAAGTGTTTGAACCGTTGAAGGCAAGCACACATGGATCCAAGGGTTGGGATTGACTCCTTGGAGTATGCCATGGCTCATGCCATGGAGGGGAGCCCCTAGTGGGCCCAAACCATAGTTGGCCGACTGAGGTTATGGGGCCCACAGGGCTCATTCCTTTCTTCCCTGCATTGAACTGGAACTTTATTAGTGATAAATATCTTCCTTCAATCGAGGATTGTTGGCGGGCTTTTGAGTATATAGAACTCGGTCTTCTTTCCCGTCAACACATGTGCGACCAGCACTTCGCTTTGTCAACATTGTCTCCGTCCATACTCTGCCAGAGAATAATATCGCCAGCACGCACTCAAGCACGGGCTCCGTTCCTACCAAGATCCACCGGACGCGAGCCACCGGACGCACCCTGAGCGTTCGGGGCTCACCGGACTCATGCGCAGAGAGGGTCGCCAAACCGCCCGCACACCGGACGCTGAGCACCGGACTCACTCCGGTGCGTCCAGTGTACTCTGCACACCTGCACCACAGACTGACACCACACCGGACGCTCTGGACCAGCGTCCGGTGATGCCAACACCAGTGTCCTCCCTCAACTTCTCCAAATTTCCCACCGGCGCAATAGAAAATATGCACTTAATTTTCTCAAAAGCGTCGAATCCCTAGGAACTCCATCTCCTTTGTAAAAGTGCCAACACCACCAAGTGTACAACACCATGTGCAAGTGTGTTAGCATTTTCACAAGCATTTTCCCAAAGGACTTAGCCTCTCAACTTACCACGCCACTCGATCCTAACACGTATGCAAAGTCAGATCGCTCAAGTGGCACTAGATGACCGATATGCAAACAAGTTTGCCCCTCTTGATAGTACGGCCATCTATCCTAAATCCGGTCATAAACTTCTCTACACACCTATGACCGGTGAAATGGAAAAGCCCTAGGTTATACCTTTGCCTTGCGCTTTCCATTCCATCTCCTCCAATGTTGATGCAACACATGCACCAACCAATCACCAAATGATATGATCCACTTCATATCATCATGTGACCGTATTGGTTCATCGATCTTGACCTCACTTGCTCTTCACCTTTGCCTCGGTCCATCGGCGCCAAGTCTTGCTCAAGCTTCACCGTCACACGCGATCCCTCGCTTCAAAGCCTCCGACTTGCCCTTCACTCTTGGAACCGGTCCATCGAGCCAAGCCTCATCTTGATCTTCTCCACCTTGGTCACATGACTCTATGTCATGTCTCATGTGCAATGAGCTCGTCCATCATCACATCATCACCTGTGGACTAATCTCCTGTGTTTCTCACATAAACACTATTAGTCCACCTAAGTTGACATTCAATTACCAAAACCAAACAAGGACCTTTCAAACATCGTCAGCCGTGATGGCATAAGCCCAAATCCCTCTAAAGTCAAGGCAGTTCTCGACATGCGACCACCAAGGAATGTAAAATACGTATAGAAACTCATAGGATGCATGGCTGCTCTTAGCCGTTTCATATCTCGACTAGGAGAAAAAGGGCTTCCCTTCTTTAAACTGCTAAAGGCATCCGAAAAGTTCATCTGGACAGAGGAAGCCGATGTAGCATTTACACAACTTAAATATTTATCGCGTCTCCCCCGGTCCTCACGTCTCCCCCGGTCCTCACTGCGCCTCAGCCTAATGAGGTCTTCTATATATCACGGCCACTAATCGTGTTGTCTCAACGGTGCTCGTTGTCAAGCGCGAAGAGCCAGGCCACGTTTACAAGGTCCAGCAACCAGTATACTTCATAAGCGAGGTCTTAAACGAGTCAATGACCAGGTATCCACAGATATAGAAGTGGATTTACGCCATCCTGATCACTTCTAGGAAATTAAAACACTATTTCGATGGTCACCGCATCATGGTGACGACAAGTTTTCCATTGGGGGACATCCTGCGCAACAAAGATGCCAATGGAAGAATTGTAAAATGGGCCATGGAGTTATGCCCTTTTCAATGGATTTCTAGAGTCGCACAACCGTCAAATCTCAGGCCCTAGTAGATTTCATCGCAAAATGGACTGACCTCAATGCACCCCTAGCACAGGATACCACCGAGCAGTGGCAAATGTACTTTGACGAGTCATTGAACATCGACGGCGCTGGAGCAGGAATTTTCTTCGTATCACCAAACAAGGACAAACTTCATTATGTCCTTAGGATCCATTTCCCTGCATCCAACAATGTGGCCGAGTATGAAGCATGCCTACACGGCATACGACTAGGCGTGGAATTGGGGGTCAAGCGTCTCTACGTCCATGGTGACACTGCTCTAGTTATCAATCAGCTCAATAAGGTCTGGGACACTACTCATCAAAATATGGATTTGTACTGCAAGGAGATCTACAAATGGGAAGCGAATTTTTGTGAAATCGAGTATATACACGTGGTCCAGGACAAAAATCAAGTAGCGGACGCGTTGTCCAAGTTAGGGTCATCCCGGGCTCAGGTCCCGCATGGCGTCTTTGTCCAAGATCTTGTCAAGCCAAGCATCGATGAAAATCTATTCGAGGCAGAGAAAAGTGAGGCACTTATTGTCCACACCATTCAGGGCGTCCCTCCGATAACCAATAGCACTGACTGGCGTACACCCTTCATCAAATACCTTACATACGGTACTAGTCTTCTAGACAAAACATAGAACGAACACCTTATTCGGTGTTCTAAAAATTATTTACTGGTCGACGATCGACTCATGCGCAAGAATGCAAAAATAGAAATCTTGATGTAGTGCATCACCGAGGATGACGGCGTCAAACTCCTAGAGGACATACACGCTGGATCCTGCGGCAACCACACGACCTCTAGAACGCTGGTCGGAAAGGCTTTCCGAGCTGGTTTCTATTAGCCATCCACGGTAGCTGACGCTGAAAAGATGGTATGTGTAACACCCCAGTGTTATGGTTGCATCAAGCATGTGCATAGCATGAGCATCATCATTTACTCAAAGCATACCATGATCATCATCTATCTTGAGCCATGTCATTCTATGCAAAAATGTGTTTGAAATTGCTTAAATAGGCTTCCTATGCTTATGTTTGAGTGAACAATGCTTGTGTTTGTGCTTAATGCCTTGGTAATTAGTTTATCTATGCTTAACTTGATCTTGGGAACAATGTTCATGTTGGTCACTTTTCAAAAATATGCTTCTAAGTCATACTTATGAAAATAGGCCCTAGAAACCTCTTTTGCTTAGGCTTTTAAAAAGTGTTTCATAAAATGTTTGCATGTCAAAACTTCCTACAGAAACGTTGTAGCAAATTTTATAAGGAACAAAAGTTGTTTTATGGCTATCTCATGAAAATGATCACAAATAGCTCAAAAGTGGCCCACAAGGCAGATTTGGGGGCTGTTTTCAACACTTAGAAAATTTTCTAAGTCCTGGGTGCTTTGCAGTTTGCTCGATCGGTTTTGGAAACTCTATATCTTTCAATCCAGGCCGATCTGGCCTTTGCTCTAGTTGACAAAGTTGTAGATCTCGCCTAGTACTCCAAGTTTGTCAACTACGCCGTCGCCTAATTCGCTCTGGTTTGGGAGATAATCGCCAGTGAAATGGCTCTGTCAGACGAGCACCCTTTCTTCTAAATCGAGCCTGACCTCGTCGACGTGGCCGACCGCCGGCAGAGCTCCGTCGCCATTTGTCGCCCGTACGCCGCGTTTGGCCCCGCTTGTCAGCTTCCGTCGCGTGCATGACCTCCACGGCGACGCCCCGAGCGAGTGGACGCGTCCACTTCGCTCTGCCTCGCCCTCTCTCGCCTGAACCTCGCCCGCAGCGAGCTCTCCGCCGCGAGCTCACTCCGGCGAGCTCGTGTGCGCTCCTCTCTGCGTCTCCGTCCACCAAACTCCACCCAAAGCTCCGCCGTGAGCCGCTCTCCAAGCTCCACCCTCTAACTCGCCGAGAAACCCACCGGTGAGCCGACATTCCCTTCTTCCCCCAAATCGGTCCGCCGTGACCGCTTTCTCCGGCGAACTCAATGCCGAGCGCTGTGAAGCTTCTCATCGTCTCTGGTTAGGTCCTAGAGGTAGCTTAGGTCCTTAGCGAGCTTTTGCGCCACCTGGTGGACGCTCTATCGGCTTCTCCGTCGCCGGACACGGTGCGCAGCGCCGCCGTGCTTCCGCCGGAGTTGGGTGCTCTCGTGGCCAGCGCGTTCCACGGGGATCCAGGCCAAGCCGCGTACCTAGGAAGCTTCGCCGTAGTCCGTTGGTGCTGTAGAAGGCCTTAGGTCGCGCTCTACCGGCCTGAGGGCTCCGGCGTAACGCCGAGCACCTCCGCCGAGCCGCCATTGCCGACGGTGAGCCCCTTCCGGTGGCTCCGCCGTGGCAAATGTGGGGTCAATCGAGTCGTTAGGGTTCGGGGATCACGTTGATGCCCTGGGTTTGGCCGGAGACCTCGCCGTCGCGGAGAAATCGCCGGCGAAAGTCGCCTCGGCCGTGAGGAAGAAGAGCCTGACAGATGGGACCCACTGTCAGCGACTCTCTCTTTCCCTCCTTTTCTTTTATTCAAAATCCTGATTTTTGGCTTTCTTGCAAAAATCATATCTCCTGTTTCTGAGGTCCAAAAATTGTGAAACAAATTTTGTGTTGTTTCTTGAGATGGCTAGTATTTAATAAAAATATAAAATGAATCATGTTTTCTGAGAAACCATTTATTAAGGATTTAATCTTGTTATTTATGGATAAATGCATATCTCTTGTTATACTGCTTAGTTTGCTTTGAAAATTTTATGGTGGTCTCTGCATGGCATTAGAGTGCTCTGATAATTATTTCATGATTTTTGGAGCACTGCTGTTATGATATGTAATTTGTGTTTGAAATATGGCTTGTTTCTTTAAATAAATTATATAAAATAATTGGTGCTTATAATGGTGTTCTACTTGTGTAGTAAACTTGTTTATGGTATTCCTAAGATGTAAATAATCTAAAATCTGTTGTTTGACACTATATAGGTCATGTTTATGAATTTATGAAGTAAATGCCTTGATACATGTTAAATGCATATCTTTAATTTGGTATGTGCAATTGCTGTGAAATTTTTATGGTGATGCTTTGATGATGTCCTTGTGCTTCTGTAATTTTTGTAGATTTTTCTGAGCACTTTAACTAATATCTTGTAAATATGCTCTTATTTGGAGTTAATTAATAAATACCTTGTTAAGTAAATGTTTTGGGGTTTTCATCTGATGATCTGGTGACTTTGTGATATGTTTGTGCTCTTAGGCTAGGTAGTTGGCATGGTTTGTGTTTTGATCATGTTATTAAATAATTAACTATAGGGTTAAATGCTGTTCTGGACAGCAAGTGAACAATTTAACTTTGCTTAAGGATAACTTGACTTTCTGTGAAACTTGTCTAAATCAAAGTTGTTCTAAACTTATAGAGCCAGCTGTGGTTTAAATTTGAGGTCATTTGGCCAAGTAGTTTATAAGTTATAGATGTTCCAAGTTGGGTTCCAGAAATAGGTGTTCTCTGTTTTTCTGGGACAGAACCTGGAACTTTGTTTAAATGACCAGTTTTAAGTATGAATCTTGCTGTCATGTCTAAAGATGAATTGTAGACAATTTCATAAGCTTTCCAGAATGTCCTTACTCATGTTTGTTGGACTTGTCTATCTTTAGTTATGTTTTATTTTCTGAGTATACTTGTTTTGTGTTGCTTGCTGTTTTAGTAGCATGACAGGTCTTGGGTTGCATTAGCTTGTTTACTTGTGTGAGCTTATATAACTTTTGCTCCGTAAATGAATGTCCAGTGAGTTGCTTGTGTTGTTAAGCATTCATCTTTAGCATGTGCATCTTCTTATTGTCCGAGCATGCAATAGGTGCACCGGACGTGGCAGTTTCCTTCGAGCTCCAAGCGAACCCCGAAGGTCAGGGGGGCAGCCAGGAGGTGGAGGTCCAGCAAGCCGGACTCGAGGAGCCCGAAGAAGAAGTTGAGTGCCCGAATCACGAGCCGGCATCGTTCGTGAAAGGCAAGCCCCGGAGCATTCTAAGTCTCCCTTAATTTCGAAAAGTTTACTTAATATGTTATATCTATTGATGCATTACGTCTAGGAGTTGTGATGAAACTGTTGCTGCATTTTACTCTATCCTTGTCCAGATAACTCACCCTCCCTGGTTGTAGAGTTAGGATTGAGTAGCAGCTTAGATATGCTTTAATCGGTAGAAGTCGGGTGATATCCTGTCATCCGCGCGATATAGGGTTATGTCGGATCACGATGGTCTATATGTGCTATCGTGGATGGAACCTGATTAATTTGACTTAAGCCGGGCGGAGTTTTGCAAGTGTGTAGTAACTCCGTCTGTGGCAGCTAAGGACTGATCGTTGTACGTCCTCTTGTCATGTTGAACGCATGCCTGACACTTAGTTGGCCGGATAACTCGTTCCGACCGCGAAGCCGAGTAGTATGACTCAGGCCGGAAGACCGGCAAGTATAAAGTGCGCACTACCGGAGGAAGTGCGGTGTGCGGGGGACCATTGGCGTAAGTCCAAAGGCAGGTGAGTTAAAATTCCTGACCTCCCTGGCAGAGTGGTAGCCCTGGGAGTGCGGCGCTGATCGGAGCCGCGATTCCTGAGTCGTATCAAAGGTGACCCTTTGGCTCTCCCGGCAGGGGATGCTTGGGTGAGTGCTAGGAATAACCCTCCAGCTGGATAGGAATTCGATTCGAATCGCTGTCTCTCCCGGTTAGTGAGAACTTGATAGAGCAGCGGCAAACGTAGCATTCACTAATGAACTTGGTTCGTGATAATGATGATAGCAAGAAGAACATATGATGAATTTGATATGGTTAATATTGTTTGTAATAATCAAGTGATGTGTTGTAGTACAGGTGCTAATCTAGTGGTAGGCTGATGATAAACAAATATGACGCGCTTAAAATAACTTAGTTGCAAGTTAAGCTTTTGGCAAAAGGTGAGTCCACCAGCTCCACTTAAGATTTAGCCTTGCATGCTCCTTGGTGTCTTTTGTGTTTTACTAGACGGGTAAGTCTAGCTGAGTACATCCTCGTACTCAGGGTTTATTCCCACCTGTTGCAGATGATATCTTCTATGACGGTTTCTGCAAGACCTGTCTCCATCCCGCTGGGGATGAGGACTAACCGTTGGGCACGGTTCTCTACTCTTCTCGTCTATGATGCTTTTGGAAGGATGGCATAGACTCTGGCAGTAATAAACTTGTGAACTGAACTTTGAACAAATGTGTGTAACTATTTTGCTTCCGCTACTTCAAACTTGGGTTGTAATAACTTAATGACTCCGATGTGGTGCCGCTTCGTCGGCAATGAATGACTATGTAACATTCGTTGTGTTTATGCTGAACTATTACGATCTTGGTTTGTTGCGAGTTGGTTTGAAGTCCTTCATGATTTCGATTGACTACCGGGATTATATGGGCTCAAGTTTAGAAACTTGATTGTTTGACGATCGTTTCTGCACTTGAACTCTTATAATTTGGTCGGTTCTGTGACAGCTGGTATCGGAGCAAGTTCAGCATTATAAATGCAGCGTTTGTGTATTTAAAACAAAAGAGTTTTTAAATAAAATGGTGTTTAATAAATAATCAAGTTATGCCAGTGGTCGAATCCTCCTTGCCCACATAAGGACTCTAGGTGGCTATTTAAGTATTGACTTGGGGGGTTTTAATTATGCATCTCCGGCAGTACTCAGGTATGGATGTGTGATGACCGCACTATGCTACCCTGTGGTCTAATGGTGGAGGTAGCCATCATATGTGAATTAGCCACATATGTCGCTAGATTTAAATTATGCAACGTCGCACCTACGCTCAGGTAAGTGGGAGCTGTGAGAGCATGATCGTCCAAACGGCGGTCTAGGGGAGTGTTCGCGGTGGTTTTCTAGAGTGGTTACATGTCGAAACCATGGAACCACAAAAGAAACTTAATTGGGGAGTATTTAATTTCTCGGGTAGTTGTGGTGTCATTGTTTGAGCATGTTGGGCATGCCCAAGCAATGTGCACTTAGTTTACTGCTTTCTTGAGTGATATATTGGGAACTGTTGGGCTGAAATGAAGTTTTCTGCAGGTACTCTAACAGCGCACGTGTAAGCCGATAGTTATCGTATCGAGAGACGAATGTATGCCACCGTATATCCGTTAGAATATTAATTTTCTAAGTTTGTGAGGACGTACGGTTCGTGCATGCATCATGTCGCATTCATACATACATTCTGTCTGCTCCTTCCCTTATAATTTCGTCCCTTTTTAAATAAATAAATGTTGCTTCAACTAATCCTCTTTTACCCATGGTATTCCCATTCCTTTCCACAGATGGACGCACCCGCTACACCCCGTCCCAGTGACACTTTCTTGCACGAGTTTGGCACTCCTACCCTGCTCTGGAGAGTGTTACGGACTGTTGGGTATACTGAGCCACCTCAGTACTCTTGGTGGGAGATGGAGAGCACAGGAGGGATCCAGTGGTTTGCTGTGCAGGGAGTTGTTCCTCCACATGGGGACAAGCCTGCATGGACAGGCTGGACTTGCAGCTCAGATGGGCAGACTCCTTGGGAGGCAGCTCAGGTTGCAGCCCAGACTATCCTGCTCGACATCTGTCAGAGGTGTGGTGACGAGCTGACAGGAGGACCAGCGGCCTCCATTCCTAGTGCTGACCCAGCAGCCGCGGAGTGGAAGCAGGCTGATGGTTGTGCTTTGGTTCGAGGCAGAGGAGAGAGAGCTGAGAGCTCTAGTCCTGCTATGAGTGCTATGATGGCTGTACTCAAGCTGATCAGTCAGCGAGAGGGCACCTATGCACAGGTGATGGTGGCTGTTCGCAGGGCCCAGGAGATGCAGTGGAAGGCTGAAAAGCGTGCTCGCAAGTTTCGCAAGCAAGCTAGGCTCCTGGAGCAAGCTCAGAAGGACCGCAATGACTGGGAAGACATTGCGGAGTATCGGAGGCAGCAGTGGGTGAAGGCCATCAAGAGAGAGATCATAAGCAGGATCAGATGAGCCATTTAGCTAGAGAGAAGGAGACCTTGCAGGAGCGCTTGGTGCAGCTCACCCGTGAGAGGGATACTGCACTCCGCGTGTCGGAGAACAGGCGCCAAGCATGGGAGATGCACCGAGTTCAGTCGCTTGAGCGGGAGAACTATCTACAGGATCAGATTGAGGCTGGTCTTGTGGAGATTCACCGTCTCAACAACTTGCTACACCCTATTCCTCGCCCTATCCCAGTGTATCCAGAGGTGGGACCTCAGGTGATTGTGGCTGAGGATGATGGTATGGAGGTCGATGGACCAGCAGCGGCTGCACCACCTTTACACGAGGACGTGGAGGACGAGGAGCTTGAGCCGGTTAGCGACGAGGATGGAGAGGCGATCTTCGACGCTGACTCGGACGACGAGCCTGGAGTGTAGGAGTAGTGGGTAGTTGCTGCCAGGATCTTTTGTTGTGTGCCAGTCGGTTGTGGTGCCTTTGTAACCATGATGTAATCCGAAACTTTGACCTTGACTCATGGCATGTACTGTGATGGTGTAATAACTTCATGGACCCTATGTGCAGTCTTTATGATCGTTATGTTATGCCGATGTTTTCCGTTGTGGTGCGTATTGCGGATATCTATGTCATGTGTTGGATTGGTGATGTTGTTTTGTGGAATGGAATTGTTGTGCCTTTCTGTAAAGCTATTCTCTTGAATACTTTCAGGCATGAATATAAGTTCTTCTGCGGCAAATCTGGTCATCATCAATGCTCACTGACTGTGTCTTTACAGATGTCTCGTGGCACCCGGGGTGCGGAACAGCGTGCAAACATGAATCCACCACCTCCTCCTCCACCACCAAATCCAGCTGAGCTGATGCAAATGATGGTGGAAAATCAGAGGATGCTCACTGAAACCATCAATCGTATGGCAAATCAGGGTGGCGGTAATGCACAGGAAGGGCCAGCTCCTAACCAGTACAGTAGCTTCAAGGACTTCATGGATACGAAGCCCCCACCTTTCAGAGAAGCTGAAGAACCCCTTCAAGCTGAAGAGTGGCTGAATACGATGGAACAAAAGTTTCGCCTACTTCGGTTGACTGAAGGTTTGAAGGCGGAGTATGCAGCTCACCAACTGCAAGGACCGGCAGGCATCTGGTGGAATCAGTACCGGGAAGCTCTACCGGCTGACATGGTGATTGATTGGAATCTTTTCTGTGAGGCTTTCAAAGGGCATTTCATTCCTCCGGGTGTTATGGAGATGAAGCACACCGAGTTCATGCAGTTGACTCAGGGCAACAAGACTCTGAAAGAGTATTTGCATGCTTTCAATCACTTGTCTAGGTATGCTCCTGAGTTTGTGAACACGGAGACGAAAAAGATCGCTAGTTTCAAGCGGGGTTTGGGTCCCAAATTGCTGAAGACTATGGGCCGCACTAAGTGTGCAACTTTCAATGAGTTTGTCAGTGATGCTCTCACCCAAGAGAACTATAACACTGTGTACACTGCGACCAAGACTCGCAAGAGGGCTTTTGAGGCCAGTGCTGGGTCATCTCAGTCCAAGGCTCCAGTGGCAGCTAAGCCACCATTCCGTGCTCCAACCCCCAACCAGCGATACCGCCCTCCGGTGAAGAAGAATCAGGCAAAGACGGGTTTTCGCAAGGGGTACTCTATTGCTCTTCCTAGGGGCAATACGGGTCCCAACTATGCCAAGACTCCACCAGCCAACCGTCCGTGCTGGAATTGCAATCAGACCGGGCATTGGCAGAGCAACTGTCCTTACCCGCCAAAGAAGGGCAACCAGGGGAACGTCCGTCAGGGGCGTGTTCATTACACAACTGTGGAGGCAATCCCTGCTGGTGAGGTAGTCACGGCTGGTAAGTTTCTGGTCAATCAACATGATGCACTCGTGCTTTTTGATTCTGGAGCATCGCATTCTTTTGTGAGTTCTGAATTTGTATCTAAGCATAGCATCAAGACCATCACACTTGATAAGGGCAGTTATTGTATTAGTGCTGCGGGAAATGATATTTCCACCAATCAAGTGGTTTTGGGGGCAACTCTGGAGATAGGAGGCCGTCAGTTTCTTGCTGATCTGGTTGTTCTACCCGGTGTGGGCATAGATGTAATTCTGGGGATGAAGTGGATGAGTGGTAATGGAGTTCTTATAGACACCACCACTCGTGTAGTGATGTTGAAAGACCCAAATACCAAGGAGGCATTTCTAGTGCAACTCCCTCGTGATATTCAAATCCGTAGCACTGTGAATGCAGTTACATCTAAGGCTATTCAGGATATTCTGGTGGTGTGTGAGTTTCCGGATGTTTTTCCTGATGATCTACCCGGGCTTCCTCCGGATCGGGATGTGGAGTTCAAGATTGAATTGATTCCACGCACTGCTCCTATCTCTAGAAGACCTTATAGGATGCCGCCCAATGAATTAGCTGAGCTTAAGACCCAACTAAATGAGTTGTTGCAGAAGGGTCTTATTCGTCCTAGTTCTTCTCCTTGGGGTTGTCCGGCTATCTTTGTGAAGAAGAAGGATCAATCTTTGCGCATGTGTGTGGACTATCGTCCCCTAAATGCGGTGACTATCAAGAACAAATACCCTCTTCCTCGCATTGATATCTTGTTTGATCAGTTGTCTAAAGCTAAGGTATTCTCTAAGATTGATTTGCGATCTGGGTACCATCAGATCAAGATCCGTCCTGAGGATGTGCCTAAGACAGCTTTCTCGACAAGGTATGGGTTGTATGAGTACCTTGTCATGTCCTTCGGGCTTACGAATGCACCTGCTCATTTCATGTATCTTATGAATTCGGTGTTCATGCCCGAATTGGACAAGTTTGTAGTGGTCTTCATTGATGATATCTTGGTATATTCTCGCAATGAAGAGGAGCATGCAGAGCATCTGCGTATAGTGTTGTCGCGTTTGCGCGAACATCAGCTTTATGCTAAGTTTAGCAAATGCGAGTTTTGGCTAAAGAAAGTACCTTTCTTGGGCCATGTCTTATCTGAAGAAGGCATATCGGTGGATCCGGCTAAGGTGCAAGAAGTGCTGGATTGGAAAGTTCCAACTTCGGTACACGAGGTTCGGAGTTTTCTCGGTCTGGCTGGGTATTACCGTCGATTTATTCCGGAGTTCTCCAAAATATCCAAGCCTATGACTCGTCTACTTCAGAAAGATGAAAAGTTTGTGTGGACACCTGAGTGTGAAGAGGCCTTCCACAAGTTGAGGACACTGTTGACATCAGCTCCTGTCCTAGCTCAACCCGATATCGAGAAGCCTTTCGATGTCTTTTGTGACGCATCAGGCATTGGTTTAGGCTGTGTATTGATGCAGGAAGGTCGCGTTATCGCGTATGCCTCGCGCCAACTTCGAAAGCATGAGGTCAATTACCCCACTCATGACTTAGAATTGGCAGCAGTTGTTCATGCTTTGAAAATCTGGAGGCATTATCTGCTGGGTAATCTGTGTAATATTTACACCGATCATAAGAGCCTCAAGTATATCTTCACTCAACCTGAACTGAACATGCGGCAGCGAAGGTGGCTTGAGTTGATTAAAGATTATAATCTCCAAGTGCACTATCATCCGGGCAAGGCAAACGTGGTGGCGGATGCCTTGAGTTGGAAAGCGCACTGTCACTCAATCCAAGTGGAAGATCCGTTGTTGTCACATCTTATGCATCCGCTTGTGCTCAACCAGATTTCTCTGGAAAGTACCATTCGCAATCGAGTCATCGAACTGCAGCGGACAGATGTAGGCATCCACCATATCAAGAGGAAGATAAAGGAAGAAGAAACCAAGCATTTCCGGGTTGATGAAAACGGAATCCTTTGGTTCAAGGATCGACTTGTGGTCCCAAAAGACCGCGAGCTGCGAAATCAGATCCTATCTGAAGCTCATTCATCCAAATTGTCTATCCATCCTGGTAGTAGCAAGATGTATCAGGATCTGAAACCTTTGTTTTGGTGCACAAAGATGAAAAAGGAGATAGCTGCTTTTGTCGCTCGTTGTGACAATTGTTGTCGCGTGAAGGCTGTTCACATGAAAGCTGGTTTGCTTCAACCCTTGCCAATTCCTGGTTGGAAATGGGAAGAAGTCAGCATGGATTTCATCAGTGGACTCCCAACTTCTGTTAAGGGTTATGACTTTATCTGGGTGATTGTGGATCGTTTGACCAAGGTTGCTCGATTTATTCCAGTCCGAACTGACTATCGTCCCCATCAGTATGCGGAGTTGTATTTCGAGCACATTGTTCGTCAGTATGGTGTGCCTCGAACAATCATATCTGATCGTGGACCGCAGTTCACTGCTCATTTTTGGGAATGTCTGCATGAGCAAATTGGTACTCATTTGGTCCGCAGCTCTGCTTATCATCCCCAAACAGCAGGTCAAACTGAACGAGTTAACCAGATCCTTGAAGATATGTTGAGGGCATGTGCTCTCTCCTCAAAAGGTTCTTGGGATAAGTGGTTGCCATTAGCTGAGTTCTCCTACAACAATAGTTATCAGGAGAGTATCAAGATGGCTCCATTTGAAGTCCTTCATGATTTCGATTGACAACCGGGATTATATGGGCTCAAGTTTAGAAACTTGATTGTTTGACGATCGTTTCTGCACTTGAACTCTTATAATTTGGTCAGTTCTGTGACAGTATGACACTATGAGGGTTGCCAGTTCTTTGCCAAAAGGACTCACATCCCAACTCACGAAATCCAGACCATACCCACGTCTTGGCCGTTCACCTGTTGGGGACTAGACATGACAGGGCCATTCAAGCCTGCCCCTAGAAATTTCAAATTCGTGTTCGTACTGGTTAACAAGTTCTCTAAATGGATCGAGTACATGCCCTTGGTAAAAGCAACTTTAGAAAACGCAATGGAGTTCCTCAATCAGGTCATACATCATTTCAGGATCCCAAACAGCATAATCACAGACTTGGGGAGTCAGTTCACCGGCACTACATTCTAGGACTTCTGCGATGACAAGGGCATAGTCATGAAGTATGTGTCGGTGGCTCATCCTAGAGCCAACAGACAAGTCAAGCATGCTAATGGTATGATCCTGGATGCTTTAAAAAATATATTGTATAGAGAAAATGACAAAGCAGCGGGAAGATGGATGAAGGAATTGCCCGCCATGGTCTGGGGTCTCCGAACACAACCTAGTCGGAATACGGGGGTGTCCTTGTACTTCTTGATATACGGGGCTGAGGTGGTTCTTCCCACCGATATAAAGTTTGGATCTCTGAGGGTCAAGTGTTTTGATTAGCTTTTAGTAGACAAGACTAGGGAAGTCGAAATCAATTGCATAGAGGAACAACAACTAGATTCTTGCATCCGAACAACCAAGTATCTCGATGTCCTACGATGATATTACAATCAGAATGTCAAGGAGCATTCTTTTGTGGTCGGAGATTTGGTACTGAAATGGAAGACAAGCCAGGAAGGGATGCACAAACTATCCACGCCTTGGGAATGCCCCTTCGTGGTCATGGAAGTCATACGTCCCACTTCTTACAGATTGGCCTATCCGGATGGAACAAGCTTGCCTAACTCTTGGCATATAGACAAGCTATGACATTTTTATCCTTAGACAAGCACATATTATATGTATTTTTCTTATGATTTATGACAAGTATCAATTTTTTGTTCTATACTTCTTACATGTGGAACTCTCATTGATTGCGATCTCTCCTGTTCTTGACACTCAAATTTGAGAACAAAACTAAGCTGGGTGGTCGGTCACCCTCACTCAGTTACACTGCACTTAAACAAGATACTCACAGCGCTTAACCTTGGTTTACAAACTAAAACTTTATTACAAGCTTTCTCAGCAAAGTTTACAATAAAAGCCATTCTAGGCAGTCCTAGTCTACAACCTACAGGCTACACTGGTGGTCCCTGCTCAGGCTACTCGCTAGCATGCGCCCCTGGCACCATCGAGGAGGTTGGGGCCACCGGTGCCTGGCTAGTCGAGACCGCAGGCGCTGATCGTCCATCTCCTACCACGGATGACTCCGACCACTCCCTGGTCGACCTATCTGAACTTGGCTGACTTGGCGGAGCAGAAGTTCCACAGAGATTAATGTCGCCAATCACAGTTGACGACAGGTCCAGCAGGCTGACTCGAAGGTCATCTGCCTCCTTCGGACCAACCTCCTTCAGGTACCCCCTCTCCAAGCGAGACAAGTCGACTAGGGTTTAGTGGGCGCATACCATGCTCAACACATGCGCTCCGGCATACTCCCTAGCATCCTTAACAAATTGCTGAAGCCAGCTCCACGCGCGTTGTGCTTTTTCAATTAGACCAAGATTTTGCGCACGGGGCTAGTCCTGGAGAAGCTTTGGGCTGATAAGGTCGAGCACTGGGGTGACACCTTTCCAGACCTACAGGCATTTATTCTTCCACGAATCCCGGTCCTTGACCAAATCCCCGAGATGCTTCTTAGTAATAAGTTTCAGCACTACAACAAAGACAAAAAGGAAGTCGCTTGTTAGTCCTAGGACACAGAATCTCCGACCACTCGACAACACTGGTTTGATGAGTCAGCTCTCGGTTTTTTGTTCTCAATTCTTCCCCAATCTTCCTCTCACTTTTCAAGATGTGGGCGTGTGTTGACACCGTTTTTGGACACGTACCCAGGATCGGTAGAGTGTAGATCGGCAAGATAAGGCAATAGTAACTGGTCTGCAGGAGAGTTGCCGATGAGGGTGGATGCCGATGAAGGGACAACTGAATGTGACTAAGTACATGGGTGGTGATGTGTTTATGCCGATGGTTAGCATTAACCTGTACCGATGGCTACGATGAGGGGTCTGCCGATGATTAGGAAGAAGAACCTGAAGGTTGCCGATCAGCCCGTGGTGGTGTTCCAGTTTATCACGGGAGGATAGTTTTATGTTTTCCTTAGTTATTTAAATCGTTTTGTATACAGATTATGTTTAATTTGGAATTCGAGTTCTAGTCGTGTCTGATTGTAGCTCTTTGATCAGGGTATAAATGTAGACCCTGGGGCTTTGTAATAAGGATCTATCTATCAATCAATCAAACATAAGTTTTTACTCATATTCCAGCATTTATTTTTTCGACGACTTCGTCATACTTTTTCCTTTTCGCTACGAGTTCTTAGGAGTTCGTCGGCTTAAGCTCGGCGTATTCTTAAGTTCCGCGTGAATACCTCTTGGCCGTGGCATCCGGGCGCATCGCTGTTGTCGGGACCAAAGTATTCGAGTTACCACCTTTGCCGATAGTAAGGTCAAATCGGCTGGCACGCCTAAACGTTTAGATCGGGTATTAGCCCTTTGTGTTTGCAGATCCAGCTTTTGCATCAACACATCTTTTGGCACACCCAGTGGGACCCTGAATCAGTATCAAGATCGACATGTCGACTACCGAGTTTGATCAGGAGAACGTCATCCCTGTGACGGAAGCCAATCTCAAAGATGAGCAGAAGCAAGCTATTGCAAAAGCCATGGAGGATTACAAGCAACAATGTTTGAGATCCTTCAGTATAAACAGGAGTGGTGAGGTGATCCAGAAGGAAGCACTGCCGATGCCTCGACAGGTTACTTTTGACGCCAATCCTGGTAAACTTCAAGACATGGTTGATAATGCTATTAACCGTGCTTTGATCAATCAAGCTGGTGTGCTGTCCAATACGGTTTTCAATGCCATGGCTAGAACTTTCAAGGAAGGACAATTGCCACCCAATTATATGGGCCCTGCTCATCATCAGCCAGGATCACCAGTGGTCACAGCTCCATCGGCTGTTACAGCCGCTGTGGGTACAGAAACTATCGTTCCTCCAAGCACGTTAGGAGTCAATAACGCGCAATCTACACTGATGACGAACAATCCATCAACTTCAGATGGGCGGATAAAGCTGGCTACAGATCTATTGGCATCGGCAATGTCGGGATCAGTCCCTCCTCCTAACTGGTGGGGTTATGGTATGCCCCCAGAGCTGACATTGAAGACACCTAGTACATCCCAGACGGCTGATGTGAGAGGCAAGGCTCCTATGGCATCGGCACCTCCAAATATGCCGATGAATCAGAGTCCCCAGTATACCACAACTACTACTGCAAGACCTTACATTGGGAATTCTCAAGCTCCAACGTTCCAGATGCCTAACGTATCGGCATATTCAATGCCGATGCAACAAAGGTTTATGACTCAGTCAGGGTATATCTATTCAATGATGATGCCCAATTACCTGACATCGACAGGGTCTATGCCGATGAATCCTAATAGTGGATGGCCTGAGCAGCAAGTCTTTCCACAAATGCCCCAACAGAATCATCAGACTACAGGGTTCAACAAGGCCAGATCTATCCTGGATTCCAGAATCAGGGGTTGGTCAATCAGCCGATGAATCTCGGTCAACAGATCGGTGGTCAGCAGATCGGTGGTCAGCGGTTTGATGGTCAACAGATCGACGGTCAGCATGTTGGTGGCCAGATGATTAACCCAATGTTCCATGCAGACCGCGTACCGCACAGACACGTGGAAGCCTATCAGCAGGTGCCAGAGCCGCAACCGCCTCATCGGCAAGATGTCGATGCTTATTGGGCCGATAAGATTGTTGAAGTCATGAGAGACCAATTTGGGATAAAACCCAAAGTCAATACTTACTCTTATCGAACACCGTATCCTCCTGCGTATGATTTAATCCCACTTCCAAATCGGTACAAATTGCCAGATTTTACTAAATTTTCTGTGCAGGATGATACATCGACCATGGAGCATGTCAGCAGGTTCATCATTCAGTGTGGAGAAGCTGCTAACAGGGACGAGATAAGGGTTCGCTTGTTCTCATCATCATTATCCGGATCGGCTTTTACTTGGTTTATATCATTACCTCCTAACTCAGTGATTACTTGGGCCGATCTAGAGAAGCAATTCCACAAATACTTTTTTTTCTGGAGTCCATGAGAAGAAGATCACCGATTTGGTCAAATTGAAGCAACGCAATGATGAATCGGTTGAAAGCTTTGTGCAGAGAATACGGGAAGTCAAGAACAAATGCTATAGTTTGGTCTTGGACGATCGGCAGCTAGCCGATTTGGCTTTCCAAGGTTTGTTGCCACATATCAGGGACAAGTATGCATCTTAAGAGTTTGAAAGCTTAAGTCATTTGGTGCAGAGGATTTCTGATCAAGATATCAGGCCTTTTGAGCCCAAGAGAGCATGGAACAAAAAGGTATCATTTGTGGATGAAGTAGCAATCTCGGACTCTGATGAGGAACCTGTCATCGGCTTGGCAGAGTGGGTAAAGAATAAGAAGTCAATGTCTTGTCCTTTTGGGCACAAAGAACCGGAGAAGTTCACATTTGACATCACTAAAGCCGATAGGATATTTGACTTTCTACTTCAGGAAGGTCAGATCAAGTTGTCACCCAATCATGTAATCCCATCGGCTGAAGAATTAAAGAAGATGAAGTACTGCAAATGGCACAATGCGACTTCTGATAGCACCAATGAGTGCAAAGTTTTTAGACAACAGCTACAATCGGCTATAGAATCTGGAAGAATTAAATTCGACAGTTCCAAAGCTCAGAAGCCGATGAAGTTTGATCAAGATCCTTTCCCAACAAACATGCTAGATGCTAAGGGAAAGGCCAAGGTCTTAACATCGGAAGCAGCTGAAAGAAGTGCATCGGTAGATCCTCGGCATCAGATCACTGCTGCTGATGCAAAAGGAAAAGTCTTGATCCAGGAGGGAACTAACTCAGGAAGGCCTCCCCGAGCTGGTATTGTAATAACTTACAGAAGACCTCGGGAGACTTGGCAGCAACGTGAGGATCGGTATCGACGCCAGCAAGAAGACTATCATCGAGAAGAAGAAAGACATCGACAAGAGTGGAATCGGCATAGGGATCACTGGAATTGTCCGTTCTTCATTCATTGTTGGGAGGAAAATATCGAGCTCCCTAGTGTCATAGACTGCCCAGAATGTAATGGTTATGATCGGTATGACAGATCCAATCGGCAGTATCAGAACAATAACCGCCGGTTTGATGGGCCGATTAGGGGGAGAGCGTCGGTTCATGATCGGCTGGGGGGCAGGCTCAGCGTGCATGATAGGCTTGGTGACCGTGTTGAATACTTTCCCAGGAACCAAGAAGAACTGGAGGAGATGGCTAATGCACGGGTTCCCGATGAGTTCATATTTTGCAGGGACGCCAATACTTATCGGGTGGAGTCAAGGGAAAATCATCATCCATCGGTAAGGAAGCAACAGCTTCCTCCATGGTATCCAGAGGGGTTGACTAGGACACAGAAAAGGAGGCTACAGCGTGAGAGACGGGAAGAGTTGAGCAAGGGCGAGAACTCTGGCCAATCTGAGGATCAACAACAATTAGATCCTAAGGGGAAAGGGCCATCGGCAGATGTTAACATGGTATTTATGTTGCCGATGGAATTCCTTGCGCCATCTAGTGATGGTGAGTTGGAGTTTTTTGACCAAATAGCTCAGTTGGCTCTGGATCCAATGACAACCATCTTCGAAAAGCCCGCCGATGATGAAAGGCAACATCTCAAGGCTCTGTTTGTCAAAGGAAAAGTGGATGGTCAGCCAATGACCAAGATTCGAATTGATGGTGGAGCTGCTATCAACATCATGCCATATGCAGTGTATCGGAAACTTGGAAAAGGGGATCAAGATTTGACCAAGACCGATATGATGTTAAAAGACTTCGAGGGCAACGTGTCTCCGGTTAAGGGAGCGATATGTGTTGAGTTGACCATCGGCAGCAAAACCTTGCCGACAACCTTCTTCGTGATCAGTGGAAAAGGTGCTTATAACTTGTTGTTGGGAAGAGATTGGATTCATGCCAATTGTTGCATCCCATCTACAATGCACCAGTGCTTGGTCCAGTGGGTAGGTGACAAGATTGAGATTGTCCCGGGAGATTCTTCTTATGTCATCGCATCGGCAGAGGCAGACACCTATGAAAGAACTAGGTGTATTTCAGGAGAAGTTTGGGAAAAGGATTTTCTCAAAGTTGCCGATTATGAAATTCCACCGATCCAAGCAGTCGGTTCTGATGAAAGTTTTTAATGGATAGGTTCGCCGATGATGTAAAATTAGGCCATGGATTCACATCGGCCGATGATTTAGTAGAAGTAGATATAGGTAGTGGTGATAAACTTAGACCTACTTTCATTAGTGCTAAGTTGAATTCTAAGTGTAAGCAACAGTTGACTGATCTGTTAAAGGAATATAAGGATTGCTTCGCTTGGGATTATACTGAGATGCCTAGTTTAGACCGATCAATTGTTGAACATCGGTTACCTATCAAGTCTGGATTTCGGCCACACCAACAGCCAGCTCGCCGATGTAATCCTAATATTCTTCCTGACATCAAGGCCGAAATAACTAAACTTATCGAGGCTAAATTTATTCGGCAGTGTCGGTATACCGAATGGATTTCCAGTGTTGTTCCAGTCTACAAGAAAAATGGGAAGCTTCGGGTTTGTATTGATTTCAAAAATCTTAATAAAGCTACACCGATGGATGGCTACCCAATGCTAGTTGCCGACCTGCTGGTTGACACTGTGGCTGGGCATCGGATCATCAGCTTTATGGATGGTAATGCAGGATACAATCAAATATTCATGGCTGAAGAGGATATTCCAAAGAATGCATTTAGATGTCCTGGTCATGTTGGACTGTTTGAATGGATAGTCATGACCTTTGGCTTGAAGAATGCTGGTGCTACTTATCAAAGGGCTATGAATTTTATCTTTCACGAGTTCATCGGCAAGCTGGTGGAAATTTATATTGATGATATGGTGGTTAAGTCTGGAGACTTCACAAAGCATCTTGCCGATTTGTGAAAAGTGTTGGAATGCACAAGGAAGCATGGTTTGAAGATGAATCCCAATAAGTGTGCATTTGGTGTATCGGTAGGGCAATTTCTTGGTTTCATGGTGCATCAAAGAGGAATTGAAATTAGTCGGAGATCCATTGATGCTATCAACAAGATAGTTGCCCCTACCAACAAGACGGAGCTCCAATCCTTGATCGGCAAGGTAAATTTTATCAGGAGGTTTATATCTAATTTATCTGGTAAAATTTGTGCTTTTAGTCCTTTACTTAAGTTGAAAGCCGATCAAGAGTTTGTCTAGGGGAAAGAGCAACAATTGGCCTTGGATGAAATCAAGAATTATTTGGTAAATCCTCCAGTTTTGATTCCACCCCAGCAAGGGAAGCCCTTCAGATTGTATTTGTCTACCGATGGGATGGTCATCGGTTCGGCTTTAATTCAATAATTTGAAGGGAAGGAGCGTGTGATTTACTATTTAAGCAGGAGATTGATTGATGCTGAGACCAGGTATTCGGCCATTGAAAAGTTATGTTTATGTCTCTATTTCTCATGTATTAAGTTGAGACATTATTTGTTATCGGCCGAATGCACTGTCATATGCAAAGATGATGTGGTCCGATATATGCTGTCTATGCCGATTATGAGTGGTAGAATCGGCAAATGGATTTTGGCACTGTCAGAGTTCGATTTGCGTTATGAATCGGCTAAGGCGGTTAAGGGACAAATTATGGCCGATTTTGTAACTCAGCATCGCGGTACAGTGGAGGCTTTGGAAATTGTACCTTGGACGCTCTTCTTTGATGGATCCACGTGTGATCGGGGGGCAGGAATCGGCATCGTGTTAATTTCCCCTCGGGGAAGGAAGTATGAATTCTCCTTGCCGATTGTTGCTACGTCGACAAATAATCAAGCTGAGTATCAAGCTCTGATAAAGGGGTTGGAATTACTAAGGGAAGTTCATGCTGATGCTGTTGAAATCTTCGGGGACTCTATGCTAGTTATAAATCAATTGGCTGGAAGCTATGAATGCCGAAGTGAAGTCCTCATAACTTATCACGAAAGGAGTATGCAACTGTTAAAGGAATTCAAGGATTTCCGATTAGAGCATGTTTCTCGATTGCATAATGAAGAGGCCAATCGGTTGGCCCAGCATGCCTCGAGATATCAGCCCATGATAAATGCAATATTGGCAATCGGTGCCGATGATTGGAGGAAAGAAATCATTGATTATTTAAAGGATCCATCTAAGAAAGTAGAGAGGCGTGTTCGGTTTCAAGCCACCAAGTATGTGCTCCTCGAAGATGAATTATATTATCGAACCATTGATGGGATTCTTCTCAAGTGTTTAGGTGATGATGAGGCTAGAAATTTGATGGGAGAAATCCATGAATGAGTGTGTAGAGCACATCAGTCGGCCTTTAAGATGAAGTGGATGATTAGAAGAAATGGGTATTATTGGCCGACTGTACTGGAGGATTGCTTTAAGTATTTCAAAGGGTGTCAAGGATGTCAGAAATTTGGCAATGTTCAAAGAGCACCCGCATCGGCCATGAATCCTATCATCAAACCTTGGCCGTTCCGAGGATGGGCTATTGACTTGATCGGCCAGATTTACCCGCCATCCAGCAAAGGACATAAATTCATCTCGGTTGCCACCGATTATTTTACTAAGTGAGTTGAAGCTATTACTTTGAAGAAAGTTACATCGGCCAATATGATTGATTTTGTGAAAGAGCATATTATTTACCGATTTGGAATTCCTCAAACAATTACTACCGATCAGGGTACTACGTTCACATCAGGGGAGTTTGATGAATTTGCAATCGGTATGGGAATTAAAGTATTAAACTCTTCTCCTTATTATGCTCAAGCTAATGGGCAGGCCGAGGCATCTAATAAAGGAATTATCAAGCTTATTAAGTGGAAGATTGAAGAAAACCCTAAGAGGTGGCACACGTTGTTAAATGAGGCTTTATGGTCATACCGGATGGCTTGTCATGGATCGACTAAGGTTTCACCCTATCAGTTGGTATATGGGCATGATGCAGTGTTACCTTGGGAAATTAAGACTGGGTCTAGGAGATTATCTTTTCAAGATCAATTGGCTGCCGATCATTATACTACTTTGATGACAGACGAGTTGGATGATCTAGCAGGGCATCGGCTAAGGGCCTTAATGAATATAGAAGAGAATAAGAGGAGAGTAGCCAGATGGTATGATAAGAAAGTGAAGGCTAAGGAGTTTGCCGATGGAGACTTAGTATGGAAGCTAATATCACCGATCGGGACTAAAAGTGCAAAATTTGGGAAGTGGTCTCCCAATTGGCAGGGTCCCTATCGGATAAGTCGATCGGCTCCTGGTAACGCCTATATTTTAGAAACTCTTGAAGGAGTTGAATTTCCCAAAGCATTGAATGGAAAATATCTAAAGAAGTATTGCCCAAGCATATGGGTCGATGCATAAAAGTTAAGTGCCGATAACATTCCTATCGGCTGGATCAAAATGTATCTGGGGGCAGGCTTAATGTTTTAAAAGGTGCCGATAACAGTCCTATCAGCTAGACCAACACATTAGGAGTGTTCAAAAGAAAGGAGCAATTATGTTGCCGATGAAGAGTTCACATGTTTAACAGCGCCTGGATCGCCGATATAACACGCAGACGGATCTGGTTGGCTTCTTCTATTACTTTCACATCATCATCGGCAGAGCCTTCCACTGGCTTCAGCTTCTTCATCTGCAGTGCCATGCGGGCTTGGATATTCCGCTCTTGCTCAAAAAGCTTGATTGTCTTAGGCAGTTGGCTTTCTTCTTGTCGGGCTTGGGACAAGGCTTCTTCTACCTGTTTGAGTTCTGCCAACAGAACTTCTCTTCTCGCCGATAGATCAGAAATCTTTTGTTTCAATACATCTCCTGAGGATGTCAGGATGCCGATGCTCTCGTGTTTCTCATCGGCAAGGAGTTTTACCTTCATCATCTCCTCAGAGAGCTGGGCATGAGCAGCTCTATCGGCAAGACGTTGGGCAGCCCTCTGGTACTGTAGCTGACGGCTCTCTAGATGTGCAGCTTGAAAAAGAACTTCTTCAGCATCGGCAGGAATTTGGTCTCTGAGGGTCTTGAACAAAGCCTTGGCCGGATCGGAATCATCAACCAATTGGGCTGTGTCTTGATGAAGGAGGGCCGATAATTCTTCCAACTTCGCCGTGATTTCTGCCGATGTGACTCCAACTGCTCGAGAGGAGCTTGCCTCCTCACCTTCATCTTCAGAGATGTTGATGGCAAAGGAGAACAAACTGTCAGGAGAGTCCTGTTCCTAAAAAGGAAATGGAATAAGTTATTCTACGGTCTAGTATTGATGAATACAGATGAAGATTGGATAACTTACTTGTTTCAGGGCAATCTCTCGCCTCTGACTAGATAGTGCCGATGGAACCACAGGCTAATCGGTTGAGGCTGCCGATGGAGCTATGTCAGCTGAAAGATTAACTAAAGTAATTATAGGACAGGAAAAATAAGTTCATCGGCAATAATTTCATAAAAAGGTATATTACCTTGAGGGGGAGCAGTACTTGTTTGGATGGAGGAGACTACCGATGCTATGATTGAACTTGCTGGATCGGCAGTTTGCTCGTGTATGTCAACCGATGTATCTTCTGGCTGAGGTCCCTCTGGCTGGAGTTCTTCTGCGTGAGCTTCTTCCTGCGGCTGAGGAGGAGATGGTGCTTGTAGCATCTGGATTTCTGGAGAGGAAGGAGAAGATTCCACTGGAATTGGAGACACTGGGGGCGGGGGAGGTGTTGCTGTCCTCTGACGCTTTGCTGGTGATCTGGTGCTCTTGGAGCCTTTCCACTTCGCCTGGCTGGACTAGGGGACATCGGCACCTGTGCTTCTGGTTCTTGCCGATGCGCCGGTGTGCTGTACCAAGAATCAGAATTCGTGAATACAAGTGTAATAGATGTAAGAATGAAGTCAGTAAAGAAATTTGAAGATTTACCTTGAAGGCTTGCGCCAAAGCAGAGGCAGCTATCAATGGAGATGTTTTTGCCCGCTTGGTAGTGACTTTCTTGAGACGTACACCCCGATACATTATAGCGGCCAAGGTGGGAGCGTTGTTGCCGATCGAAGAGATTGGACCTGATGGAAAAAGATCGATCGGCTTGCCACTCCTGCTGACCGATGGGGGAATGTTATCAACCTGTAATATAACACAGAAAGTGAGTTACCGATGGAAATAAAAGTGAAAGTATTGAGGCATCGGTTTGGAAATACTTACAGTGTTATCGAGAACTTTGTACTGGGGGTCGATCATGCCGCGGTACGTAAGAACCGATTTGCAGAATAAATGCTCCTTCCATTCTTCCCACCATTGTTTGTACGCCTGCGTAATGAAGAGGGCCGGAATCCACTCTGATAGATCTGCATCTGTATCGGCATTTGGTGGCAGTTGGGCTACTCGGGTCCACTCGAGGAGACTAGTGATGGTTTCCCTGGGTTTTATCACATCGGCATAACAGAGTGCAATCGGCAGCTGACCGAAAGCTAGTTGACGGGCTAGTGCTGATGGATTATAAAACTCATAAGTCTGGTTGGAGGCTTTCCCACTACCAAAGAAGTTTACTGGTATAGCCCTGGGGGTGATCAGTGCCATCATCACGCCGTGATCCTTGTTGAGGGTGTCATTGAATGGGTGAAAGACCAAGGGGAACATGGTGTCTGGATCTTTATAGGGCATCCATGCTCGTTGTTCTCTGGTCAGGCCTTCGTACAGAGTCTGGAAGTATCGGCTGACCTAGTCTGCATTGCCACCTGTACCAGGTAGGACTATGACAGCCTCGCCAAAGTTCAGAGGAGGGCGAGTTGCCGATTCTTCATCCAATTCATAATCCTCGGCTATATCCCTGGGGAAGCGCTGTGCGAAGAGGTCAAATTCAAGACGCTTATGCATGTGGAGGCCAAGCCACATATTGATGAACCACCAAGGACCCCCTAAGTTGCCGATGGGTTGGCCGAGCAGAAGTTTTCTGGCTACTTGGTGGAGAAGATGATAGGCAGAGCCAAGCAGGTATCGGCTGAGGGGAAATCGGCCACCATTAGCTAATTTCTCTGCTGCCGATAGGTAGACAGAGGTTGGTCCTGCCGATCGACCACAGAACACGAATTTGTACAGCCACATGTTCAGAAAGGTAGTTTGCTCCTTTATGTTGACAGGCCCCGTTTTGCGGTAATTCTGAATGTGCCCAGACCAGCCGCCGATAGAGCGGGTTTCCACTTTGGCACTAGGCGTGGTGTCAAATAGGTGACTACTATCGGCAGTGGATACATCTAAGCCGGTGAGCATAAGCACATCGGCAAGAGTGGGAGAAGTAGGGTCGTGGCCGAAGATAAAAGCATTGAGTGTATTCGACCAGAAATAAGATGCAGCAATCAGCAACGACTCATTCCTATGCATATCGGCAAGAGACAACCTGATGCATTGGTCCAGTTTTCATTCACCCCACTGAACCTCATTGGAATGGCTAACTCTCAAAAACCAATCCTTCCATCCTATGGTAGGACTGGGCCAGGAACGAAAGGTGTCCTTCCACAGATCTAGAGAAAAATTCTCGGCTCTAAAGGGGATTCTGTTTGTTTCTGCGTTGATTAGATCGGTGGGATCTGGATTCCCTAGCGGACCGAGACATTGAAGGTGTGGCTGATCGGTAGGGATGACAATTTTATTGGACAGATCCTAATGGTTTTGGGGTAAAAAAAAGAAAAGAAAAACAAAAGAAAAAGAGGAATGTTCAGTAAAATAAATGGTGGATGAACAAGGGTATGGTAAAAATACAAAAGGTAGGGTGATGAACTGACCTCGGGAACAGTGAAGTTGATGGCCATTTCCTCGCAAGGAAGATGATCGAGGGCTTTGAGGTTGGTGGAGAAAGGTCTTCGTCGGAGTTCTTGGAGCTCTTGAACAGCGCCGCCGCCAGAAAAGTAGAGTTGGGGCTGTAGAATGATGAGATGGAGAAGGAGTACCCGAGAAGGACTATTTATAGGACAAAACAGGCAAGGGTAAATCTGACTTATCTGTTCACCGTATCCGTGAAATCCGAGAGTACTCAGGTGGATATGGTAGCTGTTCGCACGGTGATCAAGAGATTGCGCAGGTGATTTGACAGGAAGCGGTCATAATCTAGAGATATTTCACTGTGCGGGATTTTCTGGTCGGTCCATCGGCAGTGCCTTGTAACGGTAATATTGCCGGTGGGCGAATAAAGTGAGGATGTCCGTTTGGGAGGTTGAGATATTTCATTGTGCGGGATTTCCTAGTCAGTCCATCGGCAGTTCCTTGTAACGGTAATGTTGCCGATGGGCGATTAAAGTGGAGATGTCCGTTTGGGAGGTTGAGGAATTCGAGGAATCTGCGGAAGAATCGAGCCAAGGTTGTTCAAATTTAGGCTGTCGGTTGCCAAATTGGGAGACTTAATTACAAAAAGGCATCATTACTGCAGAGAATTTTGGAGCATTAATGATTTCATACTCCGAAAATGGGGGCATGTGTTGACACCATTTTTGGACACGTACCTAGGATCGGTAGAGTGTAGATCGGCAAGATAAGGCAATAGTAACTGGTCTGCAGGAGAGTTGCCGATGAGGGTGGTTGCCGATGAAGGGACAGATGAATGTGACTAAGTCCATGGGTGGTGATGTGTTTATGCCGATGGTTAGCATTAACCTGTACCGATGGCTACGACGAGGGGTCTGCCGATGATTAGGTAGAAGAACCTGAAGGTTGCCGATCAGCCCGTGGTGGTGTCCCAGTTTGTCACGGGAGGATAGTTTTATGTTTTCCTTAGTTATTTAAATCGTTTTGTATACGGATTCTGTTTAATTTGGAATTCGAGTTCTAGTCGTGTCTGATTGTAGCTCTTTGAGTCGGGTATAAATGTGGACCCTGGTGCTTTGTAATAAGGATCTATCTATCAATCAATCAAACATAAGTTTTTACTCATATTCTAGCATTTATTTTTTCGACGACTTCCTCATACTTTTTCCTTTTTGCTACGAGTTCTTAGGAGTTCGTCGGCTTAAGCTCGGTGTATTCTTAAGTTCCGCGTGAATGCCTCTTGGCCGTGGCATCCGGGCGCATCGCTGTTGTCGGGACCAAAGTATTCGAGTTACCATCTTTGCCGATAGTAAGGTCAAATCGGCTGGCACGCCTTAACGTTTAGATCGGGTATTAGCCCTTTGTGTTTGCAGATCCAGCTTTTGCATCAACAGCGTGCTACTAGTCAAGTTGGTCTTTCTCCCTCCGGATGCGTTCCAACTCTTCTTCCAGACCTACAGTGGCAACGGTTATCCTGGTCAAAAGCCACAAAAGACAGGACACTGCGTTAATTGATAGTCTTACTTCTCTTTTCTCTATCCTTCTCGACTAATCATCGAGACAAATTGGGCATCTGCTCCTCTTGAGCAGACTTATCCTTTGAGGCCTTCTCAACCTCCATCTGAAGTCGGTCCACCTCGCCAGTCAGGGCTTTATTCTTGGCCATGACTCCCTCAATCTGGTCGAAATATCTTTTACGATATTTTGCCATCTTCATCACATCCTGTGGATTTCAAACACACATGCACATATGCTTTCATAAGAAGGCTACATTCACACCATTTATTTTTGGGTTTGGAAGCGCTTACCTTAACTTCACTAATGAGCCATTTAGCGGCTCGTTCTACTCTGTCTGCCTCCTCGATTTCCGCAATCTCCTCGTGGCCAGCCCAGTGATCCCCACGTTGGTGCCAGACATAAATATGTTGGCGTCCATTGCGAGGATGCCCTGGATTTCTTCCACCTCCTCGTCGGAGCTTGCCTGGGCCTCTTCATCTTGTGTGCTCCTTCCCACCATAGCGGAAGGAGCCATTGGGCCTGTTCCCTGGTTAGGGACATCAGGCGGTGTCACCGGCTAGTCGGACAACTCATCCATGCGACTAGGGGTGGGAGCTCTATCCATCTCTTCTGGTGCACTGCTCGGTGGGGGGGCGCTTGCATCAACTTCCTCCCAAGTCGGGGTGGTCACAGGCTGCGCAGGGGCCTGCTCCATGACGGGTGGCTCTGATGGTTTTGAACTCCCAATAGCACCAGGGTCAACATCAGAGGCCACACTACAATTTTTTCATTAAATTAATCATAGTTGTCTGAGCTTTAACACTATGGAAAATAGTTTTCTTTCTTAACTTACAGGTCGGAGGCTCTATGCGATGTGGAAAAGACACTTTGTTTGGCATGTCCTGCAGCCACTGTTGGCTACGGCTGATCTAGGCGTGCCTGGTCATTAGTAACCTACGCGATGGGTGGATCTTCTCTAGGCTATGAGCTAGGCATTGGTACTACTTCAGGGTGTCTTCACGACTTGTGGACCAGGTCTAGGGCTGCCTCTTCTTCTTCCTCGTCGTCGTCAAGAACTTGAAGCATTTGGCGATGTTTTGGTGTTCGGGCTCTGGAAGCTGAGCCTTGGCCGGTCGATGGATCTTGGGCTGACTCTGGCGGCGCTCCTCCTCCTCATGATGGCCCTTCGGTTGTCGGTCTCTTGCCCATGACTCTATCATCGGTGGTCGGTGCCACCTGGTCGATATCATCATCGCTGCTGGTGTATCGATTACACCGAGCAGCGTTCTCCATGGGCGGGTCTACTCCCTCCAGGTGCTTCATGCCGGGTGCCAGTGACACATACACTCACACTCGATCGATGTCTCAACCTGCAAGATAGTGGTAGCAATTGATTAGTGGTTAAGGATGACAACGAATAAATTTGCATGTTGTGTAAACTTGTTGCTTAGCTGGTCAAGCAAGCTTATATGCGTGCATTCGGTCATCACTCCGTACAAAGCTGCTGTCCACGAGATTGAAGAGCTCGTCGATCCGGTGATGGATTACTGATTTCTCTAGGTTTTCCTTGAGCATCCTAGTCGTGTCTTGGATCCCCTAGTATTTGTACCCCGGGTGTACTCTCCTCTAGCATGGCCGCACTCGGCGGCTGAGGAAGTTCCCGACCACTTCTTGTACCATTCAGATAGGGAAATGTTCCAAGGGCAGCTGAGATAGTGATTCTTCATCCCATCACGAAGATTGAGGTACACTCCACTAGCAATCTTGGATCCTCCAACTTGTCCATTCTTCCTCAGACAAAACAAATAGCGAAACAAATCGAAATGCGGCTCTATCCCCGCAAAAGCTTCACATAGATGAATAAAAGTGGCAACAAGAAGGATGGAGTTGGGATGCAGGTTGCAAATCCCAATCTAATAATAGAGAAGCAGACCCTGGAGAAAGAGATGAACTGGAACCCTAAAACCCCTCTTAAAGAAGTCTTCGAAAACAATAATCTCACCAGCTCTTGGATCCTAGAAGCTTTCTCCTCACGGCACCCTCCAGCCGCCGAGTTCTTGGTTATGCAGATGCCCCATCTCGACAAGCTCCTTGATGGACTTCGTGGTGGACTTGGACTTCTTCAATTCTTTTGCCATCATCTTCGCTCTCTTCTTTGAGTCACTCTTGGCCATTTCGCTAAGGTGGATGTGATTTGGATCTAACTCGCTGCTAAGGCGCATGGAGCAAGAAGGCGAATGGCTAGTGGACGCAACTGCTGGGTGGAAATCTAGTAGTACGCTGCTTCGGCTATTTATCACAGGGCAACCACCTCTTCCACTTCCCACATCTTAGGGAAATGTGCAGTTTCTGTAGCAAAAATGTTGTTTCAGTTTCCAATTTTGTCGCAATAAATCCGCCGTATTTTTTAATGATTGTTGGATGTATTTTGCTTCGGTTCGCATGTTGGGCGGCTGGGTTCATAGTGGCAGTTCTTTTCACACACCAGACTGACATTTTGACAGCTTTGACAAGATGGGCTGATGCTCCATCACGTCACGAATTAATTAACAAAAGGATGTAAAGGCTAAAAGTTCAAGTGAAGGGTTTATTAAGATCGAGAGCTCGTTTGATCCCGTGCACTGTTTGGGGATTGTACCGGCCATCGAGCACGCTTATGGACACCAACCATGCTCAAGGACTGGTCGACCAGCCTCTATGATAAAACTGGGGACTGTACCTACCACCGAGCATTCTTATGGTTACTAGCCATGCTCGGGGACTGGTCAAGCAGGCTCTATGATAAAATTGGGGACTGTACTTACCACCGAGCACGCTTATGGTTACCAACCATGCTCGGGGACTGGTTGACTGGCCTCTATGATAAAACTAGGGTCTGTACCGACCACCGAGCACGCTTATGGTTACCAACCATGCTCGGGGACTGGCCGACCAATCTATATACCGACTATGGAGACCATCAAGCATGCTTACGGTTACCATCCATGCTTGGGGATTTCTCTTTTCAGTTACATACGAATTGGACTCATATAAAACTGAGGGGTAATTTTGATTTTTTAGACCTTGCTACAAAGCTCATACCTTGCTTTCCAGCGAGCTCGGGGACTACATCAGCATGATGCATCTGACGATGCATCTTAGTATTAGATTTTTTATGTGGCTATTTATCTTTAGACCCTAGCACCACATGTCTACATCACCTACTACGAGGCTCAAAGACTAAGTGGGCACACTTCACCATACGGTGAATATGCTTGCTTTTTGACAGTCTATGCTTTTCTGAAAAGTATAGTGGGCACACTTCACGAGGAAAGAAATCTTTTTTATCAAGAGCACCATATATCGTTCTAACAACCTGGCTCCTTCGGTGATGGCTTTAATCAATTGTTAATTGTTTTGGACGATTTTTCTCACTGGTCGGAGATGTCAAAACCTCACTAATCAAAGAAGCTCAAGATGGCGTGTTACATCACAATACATGATGCACTGGGACTAGCTGTGGGGGTATAAACCCCTATACCCTTATGACTAAACTTGGGCCAGGAGATTTAGCCCATTATGGCACAGTTCAAGGCTTGATCCAACTACTCAGAGTTTCATGCAAGGAAACATGACGTGGAGATCAAGCAGGATTCTAGTCGGTTAGAATAGGAATTGATATCATATTATCTATAGCAATTGTAACGGACTATGATTAGTTACTAGATTTGTAACCCTACCCTCTGGACTATATAAGAGAAGCAAGGGACCCCCTTAGTTCAATTCAACACATCCCAGATCAATAACATCAGACGTAGGATGTAGGTATTACGCCCACACGGTGGCCGAACCTGGATAAAATCCTTGTCTGTGTCTTGCGTCACCATCGTGTTCGTAGCTTGCGTACCTGCCTGCCGATAAACTACTACCGTGGGTATACCCCAAGGAAGACTGCCGACTAGCTTTTGTCGATAGGCTTCTAAATCCATATTCCAACTTTTGATAGCCTAGTGAGCTTTATGTTCTAGTTCAACTGGCAAGTGGCAAGTCTTACCATATACGAGCTGATATGGTGACAAACCCATAGGTGTTTTATAATCTGTCCAGTATGCCCATAATGCATCTAGTAACTGATCCTTCCACAAAGTTCCCATCTCATTTAATGTTTTATGGAGAATGTTTTTGATTTGTTTATTTGATGTTTCTACCTGGCCACTTGTCTGAGGATGATATGGAGTAGCGACATTATGTCGTATTCCATGAGCTTGTAGGTATCAGTGAAACTTCTTATTAGTGAAATGTGTTCCTCCATCACTTATAACCATCCTAGGTGTTCCAAACCTTAGAAATATAACCTCTTCAAACATCCTCTTTGAGTGTCTTGAATCAGCCTTCTTGCATGGCAAGGCTTTCTACCCACTTGGATACATAGTCAACTGCCACCACAATGTACACATAATTCCATGATTTCACAAATGGTCCCATGTAATCAATTCCCTAGACGTCAAAGAGCTCTATTTGAAGATTGTTGGTGAGTGGCATAGCATCTCTAGTATTGATATTTCCATGCCTCTGACATGACCCACATCTTCAGATGAAATCTTTGGTGTCTTCGTACATGGTTGGCCAGAAGAAACCACTCTGCCAAATTTTTGTATGAGTACGGAATACCCCATAATGACCTCCATATGGTGAGTAATGACATTTTTGAATGATCTGCTTGCCCTCCTCCACTGGTACACATCTTCTAAGCATCCCATCTGAGCATACCCAACACAGGTAGGGTGGATCCCATATGTGGAGATGACTTTCATAAATTAGCTTCTTCTTATTTTCTCCTGGTGCTACATGTCCTGCAACCATAAAGTTGACAATATTCACATACCAAGGATCTGTCTTGGTCACTTTAAACAGCATGTCATCTCTTAATGAGTCATTAATAGGTAATTCCTAAGGTTCTTTCAAATACGTCCTAGACAAATGATAAGCAATAGGATTTTCTATTCCTTTTCTATCTTTAATTTCCAAATCAAATTCTTGAAGTAATAAAATCCATCTTATTAATCGTGGTTTAGCATCTTTCTTAGTGAGCAAATATTTAAGAGCAGCATGGTCAAAATAAACAATTATTTTAGCTCCTACTAAGTAAGATTTAAATTTATCAATAGCAAAAACAACAGCCAAAAGTTCTTTTTCAGTGGTTGCATAATTTAATTGTGCTTCTCTCATTGTTTGCTAGCATAAGCAATTATATGATGCATTTTATTTTTGTTTGTCCTAAGACTGCGCCTACAGTATAATCTATAGCATCACACATAATTTCAAAAGGTAAAGACCAATCAGGGGGTTGAATGATTGGTGCTGATGTAAGTGCTTTCTTAAGAATATTAAATGATTCTAAGCATTCATCATCAAATTCAAAAGGTACATCCTTAGCTAATAATCTAGTGATTGGAGTAGCAATTTGTGAGAAATTTCTTATAAATCTACGATAAAAACCACAATGACCGAGAAAGCTTCAGATTCCTTTTATATTAACAAGTGGAGGTAGCTGTTTGATCACTTCAATTTTAGCTTTATCATCTCTATACCTCTTTCTGACACTAAGGGTCCTAACACTATTCCTTCTCTAACCATAAAATGACATTTCTTCCAGTTGAGGACTAAGTGTTTTTGTTCACATCTTTGCAAATCCTTATCTAAATTTTCTAGACAATCATCAAAAGTTTTTCCATAAACTGAAAAATCATCGATAAAAACTTCCATGATTTCTTCTATTATATCAGAAAATATAGACATCATGCATCTTTGAAAAGAAGCGGGTGCATTACATAATCCAAAAGACATTCTACAATAAGCATAAGTTCCATAGGGACATGTAAATGTGATTTTGCTTTGATCATCAAGGTGGATAGGGATTTGGTGATATCCCGAAGAACCATCAAGGAAACAAAAGAAAGAATGATTGGCTAAATGCTCTAGCATCTCATCGATGAAAGGTAGAGGAAAATGATATTTCTTTGTTGCCTTGTTGAGCTTTCTATAATCTATGCACATTCACCATCCAGTGACAGTTCTCTGGGGTATTAATTCATTTTTATCATTTTGGACAACTGTCATTCCTCCCTTTTTAGGTACAACTTGCACAGGATTTACCCACTCACTATGCGGTACAGGATATATAATCCCTGCATGCAAAAGCTTTAAGACCTGTTTCTTTACTACCTCTCTCATCATATTCTAGAGTCTACACTGAGGCTCTCTTGAAGGTGTAATTTCTGGATTGGTTGGTATGCGATGAGTGCACAGGACAGGGCTAATCCCTTTAGGTGTTGGAGTGAATAACCAAAAGCAGCACGGTGTTTTTCTAAAACAGTTATTAGTTTATAAGTCTCATCTTCTGAGAGTTTATCACTTATAATCATAAGATATTTTTTATCATTATTTAGAAACACATATTTAAGCCTAGAAGGTATTGGTTTAAGCTCAATAGGAGGTTTAAGTGGCTCTACTAATTCATCAAGAGGTTCAGGATCAATAGGGTCCTCTTCCTCTTCATCAATGAAGAACTGGGTATCATCCTCTAAATCAAGTTGACTAAAACTATCGAATTTGGATGTCTTAACCTCTTCTATTGGATCTAATTCAGGAAGGGGTTTTGCTTTAAATTTTACTGCATGAGTTAAAGTTATTGAAAAACTAAATCATTTCCCAAATTTAATGTTTAATTTACCATTACGACCTTCTTGAAGAAGTTTTATTATGGGTACTCCAATCATTACATCGAAATCCCACACATCAAATATATAAAAATTTAGCAAAACCCAGAAATTATTATAACTGTAGGAAGTGCACTCAAAACTCCTAAGCTCGGAATAATGTGTCCTGAACAATTCTTTAATAATTTGTTTGTAGGAATTAATGGTTTCTCTCTCAAGAATTCCTTAGCAAAAGTATATGACATAATGTTAAATCCTACAACTGGACTGTATAAAGCTTCAAAAGGATATGAATCTACTTGCAACTTTATAGCAGCTGAGGGTGAATTACATTAGGGGATTGCTGAGATTCTATTAACCAATCATCACCCAAAATAAAGATGAATTCCCTTATAATTTCTCTAAGAAATTTTATATCATCATGATGTGAAAAATTAGGATTAAAATACCTAAATTGATGGGGTTGAATAATCTTACGATAAAATGTAGTATTACCATAATTATCAAATAAATCATCCTCAATATCAAACATCCATTCAGAATTTGGAGTTATCTCCTTCTCATTAGCTAGTTCAACTATAGATTGAGATGAATCTGGTAAAAGTTTATATTCAGCTAACAGAGATTCTTCCTTTAACAACTCTTCTTTTTCTTCGCAGAGATCACTTAAAATATTAGTAAGAATAGTTTTACCATGATCAACAGTAATATGCATAAGTGCTCCTCCCGAGGTCAAATTAAGGTATTCTTGATTTCTCTTATTAAGGCCTAAAAAGAAATGTTGTAAAAGCATGGGTTCAAGTCAAGCAAGATTAGGTCTAGAATTTACAAAGCCATCAAAACGATCCCAAGCCTTGCCTAGCGATTCATTGTCTAATTGTTTGAATCCTACAATTTCAATCCAAAGTTTAGCGACCTTTTCTACTAGGAAGAATTTAAGGCAAAAGTCTTTTCGTAATATATCCCAGTCTCCTTGACTATTCCCAACATGGTGATTATACCATTTCTTAACTCGACCCATTAATGAAAATGGAAAGAGTTTCCATCTTAAAGTCTCATCAGCCATGCCCTTAATACTCAGACATGAACATGTATGCTCAAAATCAGCTAAGTGGGAATAGGGGTTTTCGCTAGAATTACTAGAAAAATATGTTCTTGAACTAATTTGATTAGTCCCGGGCGTAGCTCATAGCCAGATGATGTGATAGGTTTAGAAGATTCTTAGCTGGAGGTACGATCCCGATGGTGCTCCATATTGATATAAAAGTTGAGATTCAACTTCCATTATATATTTTTAGTATTATATATATATATTTTATAAAAGGATAACTATAGACTAAGATAGACTAATGTCAAAATCAGCAAACCGTTCCCCAGCAACTACGCCAGAAATGCTTGTTGGTATAAATTAATTGCACCTTAAATATTGATAATATTCAGATTATCCGCAAGCGTATAGATATATACTGATCAGCACTTCACCAAGATCAACCCAGTTTTAATATCGAACCCAAAGGAACAGTAGGTGATTTATGACCTTGCCTATATCTCTTAATCTAAGGGAGTACAATCAATCTAGAAAACTATTGAGAATGTGGAAATAGCTAATGTACTCTGGTTCCAATAACCAGTAAACTTTGTATAATATTGTCTTATCAGGCAAGTAACCCAGATAGGAGAAGAAACAGAGTAATCTCCTATCAGGCACCTATAAGCCTATCGATCCTATCAATGGGAAGTGGACTACAGACGAATCAACGTAGCTATAAAGTCACCTACGCAAACTACCACTCTCCGGCTAATTAGGGGACATTCACAAGCAATCATAGCCTAGACACCACGTCTATGCTATGAATCACTACTGCGACCTAGGAGCTACCCAAATCGTAGTACTCAATATAATATGAGTTGCAAACCAAAGAACAAATAAAAATAAGTTGCTTACTTGAATTAGAATGGTAAATACAAAAGTACCTTAGAACGCAGCTCTAGGTGAGGGAGCCGAATCTAGACGAATATAGCTCCTGAGGAAGCTCCGACAGGCCGGGACTCCTCCGAATCTCTACTCCTCTACTCTATCTCTCTAATCCCTATCTTGATTGCTAGCCTAGATCTAGTGGATCTCTATCTAATGCTCTGACTCTTCATCTCTTGATCTAGCCTCCTCCTGGGGGGTCCAGCCTTCTATTTATATCCTGGTGGGATGGATACGCACCGTTGGATCAAACTGACTTAACAAGCGGCTGAGATGGCTCCTCAAAGGTGGTGGAGGAAGCTTCCAGAAGGGGGGCCAAAACCCTAGCTATAGGGGGCCAGGTGGCGCTAGGGTGGGGCCTGCCGACCGCACCTGGTGGCCTCTGCTGGTCCCGTTGCTTCGGGTGTCTTCTGGAGCTTTCCTAAGCCCTGGTGTCATCCTTCCGTCGCGGATAAGTTTTGTGGTTGATTAGCACTCAAATCCTTCTTTTCAGCTCTTTCTAATATAATCCTTGGAAAACACAGAATATGCAAAACTCGTGGAAATTGTTAGTGATAACCTTATTCTAGTAGATATTCTAGTTAACAGGCGTCAACAGTCCCTCAGCCGGTTCATCTCTCGCCTCGGAGAGAAAGGGCTGCCTCTGTATAGGCTTCTTAAAAAATCTAAGCACTTCTCCTAGACCCCCGATGACTAGGAGGCGCTTGACAAGCTCAAGGCTTTGCTCACCAACCCCCCCCCATCTTGGTACCCCCCTCCAAGGGGGAGCCGTTGCTTCTTTACATCGCAGCCACCGACCAGGTGGCCAGCGCAGCTATCGTGGTCAAGAGGAAGAAAGAAGAGCATGTTGTGCCAGTCAAGAGGCTAGTATACTTCATTAAGGAGGTACTCTCTGACACTATGACCCGATACCCACAAATCCAAAAGCTACTCTATGCAGTAGTCTTGGCCTGATGCAAACTCCACCATTACTTCGAGTCTCACAAAGTCTCTATGGTCTCATCTTTCCCTTTGGGAGAGGTGATCCAGAACAGGGAGGCCAATGGCAGAATCGTGAAATGGGCTATAGAACTCATGGGTGATGGGATCACCTACGAGCCTCGAAAGGCCATAAAATCTCAGATCTTGGCCGATTTCGTGGCTGAGTGGACAGGAACCCAGCTCCCTCCACCCCAGATGCAGTCCGAATGTTGGACCTTATACTTTAACGGGTCCCTAATGAACATCGAGGCCAACGCAGGCCTCATCTTCATCTCACCCCTCGGAGTAAGGATGCGATACGCCATCCGAATTCACTTCCCAGCCTCGAACAATGTGGCGGAATACGAAGCCCTTGTCAACGGCCTCCACATCACGGTCGAGCTTAGAATCAAATGACTCAACATCCGAGGCGACTCAAGACTCATCATTGACCAGGTCATGAAAGAGTCAAGCTGCCACGACCAGAAGATGGAGGCATAATGCAAGGCAATCCGACACCTAGAAGAAAAGTTTGACGGCCTCGAGCTCAACCATGTGTTGAGAAAGTAAAACAAAGTCGCCGACGCACTCACAAAGATGGCATCCGAGCAGGCCACGGTCCCCTCAGACATCTTTGTCAGTGACCTCTACAAGTCCTCCGTCGACTACAAAGAAGAAGGGGGTATGGGCCACTCTCTGGCTGACCTCGCCTCTAGCTCCAAAGCATCTATGGCTCCTGAGCCCGAGGCCACATACATCGAGCAAGAGGGACCCACGCCCGACGACCTACCGGATTGGTGCTTCTTGTACCTACAACACCTTGTCGATAGGACTCTCCCCTTGGACCCAGCCAAGCCACATGACTGGCTCGCCGCGCCAAGAATTTTGTCCTCATCGACGGCGAGATGTACAAACGTAGCCCCTCGAGCGTCCTCATGCGGTGCATCACCCATAAGGAGGGCACGGATCTCCTCTAGAAAATTCACTTGGGGCTTGCAGCCATCACGCAACGCCTCAAACGCTGGTAGGAAATGCCTTTCAATAGGGTTTCTACTAGGCTACTGCCATGGCAGATGCCACAGAGATTGTTCAGACATGTGAGGGTTGCCAGTTCTACACACGACAGACCCATCTCATGGCTCAGGCTCTGCAGACAATCCCCATCACCTGGCCCTTCACCGTCGGACCTCTGCAGAAGGCGCCCAAGGACTTCACCCTTACTGGTTGCTATCGGCAAATTCTCTAAATGGATTGAAGTCTGCCCCATCAACAAAATCAAGTCCAAACAAGCCATGCTGTTCATCACAGATATTATCCATCAATTTGGGATGCATTATCCATCATCACAGACAATGACACACAATTCACCAGGAGGAAATTCCTGGACTTCTGCGACATACACCACATACATGTGGACTGGGTAGCAGTGGCTCATTCAAAGACCAATGGGTAGGTAGAGCGTGCCAATGGCATGATCCTCCAAGGTTTGAAGCCCAGGATCTTCAACCGGCTGAATAAGTTCGGAAAAAAGTGGCTCAAAGAGCTCCCTAACGTCATTTGGAGTCTAAGGACCTCCAGAAGCCGAGCCACAGGGTACACTCCATTCTTTATGGTCTATGGCTCCGAGGCCATCCTCCCCACAGACCTAGAGTATGGATCTCCAAGGGTATAAGCATATGATAAGAACAGCTACAAAACCTTCCAGGAAGACACCCTAGACCAGCTTGACGAGGCCAAAGACGTGGCCATTCTACACTCGGCCAAGTACCAACAAGCTAACTAACGCTACCATGCTCGACGAGTCCGAGGCTGATCCTTCATGGTCAGTGCCTTGGTGCTGAGGCTCAGACAGAGCAACAAAGGCCGCCACAAGCTCACTCTTCCCTCGGAAGGACCCTTCGTCATTGCTAAAGTACCTCGACCTAGCACTTACAAGCTTGCCAATGAAGAGGGAGAAGTCTACACCAATGCTTGAAACATAGAGCAGCTACGTCGCTTCTACCCTTAGTTTTGTAAACAGAGCTTTGTACTTCTTATTTGTCTTGAGAAAGCAATAAAGGAGTAAACTGTATACAAAACAAGATTTCCTTTTCGCCTCAAGAGCAAGTCTCGGTTCAGCTTGAGCAGAGCCTTGTTGACGGTCCTTAAGTACCAAATATAATCATCAAATAAATAAAGAAAAAGATCCAAATGCAACCAACACCTAGAATTAGGGTTTGCACTACAAGGTTTCACCCCTGATGCAACGGTCTAAAAGTGTTGCAATATATCAAAAATGGTTGCCATAGACAAAATTGCAACACAAAAATTTCGTTGGTATGCGTTGCCATAGTAATCGTGGTCTAAAGTTTGCACCACAAATCATTTTGGTGTTGCAATAGGTTTGAGCGTATTGCAACACATTGGAGTTTTGTTACAACACCATCTACTGTTGCAAACCATAGCATAAGCAACCACTATGGATGTTGCAATAGTAACTTTTGCAACAACCCCCGATGTTGCCAGAGATACATGTTGCCACATATGTAAATAGTGGCAATAGGTGCACTAGCAACAACAATGGGTGTTGCAATAGACCTTATTACCACACATTAATAGCATTGCAATAGATGGACCCTCTATTGCCATGCTATCTCTATGGTTGCTATAGGTGGAACCCTCTATTACCACGACAAATATTTGGTTGCTATAGTTGCCCCTCTCTATCGCAACACTATCTTTGTGGTTGCTATAGGTGGAGCCATCTATTGCCATGACAAACATTTGGTTGCTAGAGGAATCTTCTCTATTGCCACACGAAACATTGTAGTTGCTATAGGTGGAACCCTCTATGGCCACGATAAATGTTTCGTTGCTAGAGGTTGCCTATATATTGCCAGGGTCAATACTTGCTTGCTATACTTGGACCCTCTATTGCCATGCATATTGTTGTGTTGCTATAAGTTGGAGACTCTATTGCCACGCCCACTATTTTGTTGGTATAATTTTTTTGCCACATTGTTTGTTTTCTTCTATAGTATATATTGCAACGCCAAGTTATTATGACGATAGTCCATATTGCAATGCATTGTTTGGTAGCTTTAAACAATAATTGCAGCCAAACAATATATGATGAATGAAGCAATCAAACATCCATTAAACCAAAATTTCCTTTGTTTGTCCACATCATCAATTAAACCATCCAATATCAAAGCTACTCAATAACACACGCAAAACTGAAACACATAAGGTGTCCGACACACACTAAGCTAGGATGAACAAATCAAAATGTAACGAGCTATGTGTAGCACTGTAACAATGGTTGGCTTGACATTGACCATCCCATCACTTGAGCGCTCCTGTCAAACTCTGTCTTGCTCCTGAAAAAATCATTAACATTAGTCTACGCATTAGGTAACTGAAATTGTATTATGTTGGCAATAGTGGCATGCACAGAACCATTGAGAAGGTTAGGAATTTGGTATCATAATTTAAAGGCTAATGGGTTTACAAATTTAATGATTCATTCAAAGTGAAATTATCCATCAAAATACTATATGATCAATTCCTTTTTATTTCTCAAATGACAAACTTAAACTTTCAGTTAATGAATGATCTTTGGCACCTTCCGTGACTAACATGAGCAACAGCAAGGCAACTTTAGAACAAGCTAATAAAATATCTAGAGACAGTCATGACAAGAAGCACTAGGTGATCTTGGCCATCATGATTGTTCACAGGCTTAGTAGCAGGTATTCGTGCCAATTAAAAAAGGAATAACTGATATCTACTCATAGCAAGCCAAAAGCCTAGACAAATTTATTCAGATAACCAAATGCGAGCAGCAACAAGTAAATAATATTTTCAGACCACAACAAAATAGCTGCCTAAGCAATTCTGGTGATAAATATGACACAAGTAGTAGTAGCATCAGAGATGATAAAGAGATTGGCTTATAAAACTTGCAATCCTAACCCTAGACAATTTTCTTGCATTCTCAGTCATATTGATGAGGAAAACCAAAATAGAAAAAAAATCCTAGAGACTAACAGACTTTTGCTTGCATTCGTAGTCATATTGACGAGGAAAATGAAAGCAAAAAAAAACTCCTAAAGACTAGTAGGTTTGCAAATAAATTTGCAGAGTTATTGAAAAGTAAAATTGTCCATGTAAAGGTTATATATGATCATGCCTACAAGTCAATTAGATATATATAAAAGACACTCTCAGTGAAACAAATCTGATCCACAAATATTTACAGGTAGTGGATTTAAAAAATCACCTGTGCATTGCTAGCTTGTTGATTCCTTTTGGATGATAATGCTCGTTTCTTAGCTGCATTATCCTTAAGTGCTTTTGTAGTAGTAAAACTAACTGTCATGTTCCCTCCATTGTTTTGGGCTGTTTGTGACTTATTTGCAGCACTCCTAGTTGTGCGAGTAGTACTTGTACCTGCCGGTGCGGTAGCTGCGAGCTGTGTTAGTGGCAGGCTGCTACCTAGGTTATCCTGTAGATCAATAGTTTGAGGGAAAATTAGGCCCCATATACTATGGACTATCACATGACAGCATTAAAAACTCTTCAGTTCTCAAAGTACCTGGTGATGTGATATTTCTTCACTTTCTGTAGTTACGTTTCCTTCCACCATGTTTGTTGTAGCAGCAACCTCTGCAATTTGTTCCCCATCTTTATTAGCCTGCATTTAATTTTTGGTCAGAAAAATTATGAGTGGAGTATGAAAGTACAAAATTGATGTTGTTTATCTGTCCAAATTTCAGTAGATATACATGATAGCTACACCAAAATGCCTTTACAATATGTGAGAAATAAGCTACTACCAGCATGGTTTGTAGCCAACTACCTGAGCCATTTCAGTTCAACAACCTACCAAAAGATTCAACAAGCGGGCAAGTATAGAACCTAGAGACACATAAACACATTAACTATATCTATTGGGCAAGTTAAGGTTTTACATTACTATTACCTGTTGTAAGGATGCTTGTCCTTGTGCTGCTTGCATCATTGACATAAACTCTTGCCTAAGTGCTTCTCTATCGGCCTCTCTTGACTTCAACATTTCTTCCATCTGACGCCTATGTTCTTCCCTTTCGATCTCCCTTTCAGCCTCTTGAGCTTCAATTCTTTCTTGTAGCTTTGAAAATGCGTCCATGAGTGCCGCATCTTGACGGACGTGGTACTGGTATTCCTCAGAGAGTAGCTGCCTTCTTGTTGGGTACCTTGCCAAGTATCCATTAGCAAGGATCTTGGCTGATTTGCATTTTCTTGTTTCCTTACAGGCTGTCTGGAAAATCTGGTTTTGCTCCACATCTGAGATGATGTTTGCATCTCCATTTGATTCCCTCTCTGAAATTTTGCTGCTTGCATTATCCTAACAAACAGAGGACAGTAAGAAGTAGTTAATTAAAAAAAAATTGTAGGCGTTCAATTTGCGTCACTTGATAAGGTTTGTACAAACTGTTATATACTCACATAGACATTCCTAGATTCTTGGCTTGTCCATCGCCCATTCTTACTGTGCATCAACATAAAAAGCTCCAAATCATTTGGCTCATCACCAGTTAATGGGTCCCTCTAATTTGGCAAGAATGTAACAAATTATCAATATTTCATCATGTAAGGAAGCTAGGGCGTGTGCTTCTAAAGTTATTACCTGTTCATAGCTACACTGAGAAAAAGACTTTGATCCTGTCAAATGGTGTATCTTTACATTCTGCCGATTCTGAGAATTCTTGTTGCTAATCCTCTGCACAAGGAGTTGATTCTAAAAGTGCTTGAAACATAGCCTTTATTTCATCAAGTGCAATTGGTAAGAATAATATAAATGTCATCAAACCTGAAATTTTTCACTGCCAAAATACAACACCAGATAGTGCCATTCAACAATGTCCAACTCTTCAGGCTTGTGTCTCATTCTCTCATCATAGGTGGTGTACGCCCTGTATGTAGCACTAAATGTGGACCGCCATCCTTTGTAACGCTCATTTGCGATGGTCCATATCTTTTTCCTATTTTCCTCATTATCCTCAATGTCCCACTTATGCTGTTCAACACAAAATATAAATACTAGGTGGCTTCTTAAACAAATTTGTAACAAATATATGTACACAACCAAGAATAAATCAGAAGCTTACCATCATATCAGATGCTATTGATTTTTTTACATCTTCGTGGATATCTCTCCATGTTCTCACTCCAATGATTGGTGCTTTTTTTCTAGTAAACACTACTATTTCATCAGTAAATGTGCGTGTGTTCTCACCTGCAGCTCCTCCAAGTCTAGAGAATTGGAGTTTAAGCTTCTGACTGCCCTGTTTGGATCTCTTGTGCATGGCTGCCAATCCTTTGACGGTACCTCGTGCCTTCCTCTTTTGGGAGTCTTGTCAATCAAAACATTATACAATATTGAGATTAAGTAAAATCATTTACATAGGGACAATTGAACTGAACCTCAATAAAATCACAGTGAGCATTGCTTACTATTTCCCAGTGTTTTCTCACGCCGAGCATGAGATGGTAGGTTCAAAAGTGGTGTTGGATTGCTATCTTGACTTGAATTTAGTAAATCTATGTGATTCCTATGGTTGTCATATGCACCTAAAGATAATAGGTCACATGTGTAAGATATAAATGGTTTGCAAAGGATTGATAATAATTTGGTTGACATTTTGGAAAAAGTTGTTATATTACTAATATCATCAAGTTGTCCTTGCACCCTTAACCATTCTTTGTAAGTCTTGACCGTGTCTTCCCTGTATATATCTTTAAAATCTGTGAAATCCATGCTGATATCAATTATGTGGCCATTGCAATATAATATTATATAACCATTTAAGATAGGGCAGCAGCATAACTTACCCATGCATTGGCCCTCTTCATGCATATTGTTAAGCCACACCTTGTAATCATTAATTGACTCATCTGTGAAATCTTCACTAACTGTTGCCATTCTTGGCAATTTAATGGGTGTTATCTCCACATTTCGCTCTGTTATTTGATCCCTCGATAATACTAATCTGACCTCCCTCTCCTCTGCATTACTTGATAACATTGCATTTGCATCAACATCATATTCGATCTCGTTTAGTGTTGCTATAGCATTTCCACATCTTCTCTTATAGTACAAGTAATCCCTGGCACCATACCCCAAATTTGATTTCATTGTTATTAAGTTACCAAACGTGATTGAATTCCTGTCTATTGTATACTGAGCAAATTCTTGCCCCCCCGGTGCCCCCTTGCAAATGAAAGACATAGTCCATGTCTGTTCCGAGCTGTCACAAAATTTAATGAGAAACATAAGCACAAGTGATGAAACAATATTTAAAAAAGGAACAACATGAGAATGGCTTCAAGGAGGATTAACATCTTCTTGGGATAGGTGATGAAATAATGAAACACATCAGATGCAAAGGAAAAGGCACTTCTTGATTCAGATAATAGCATATGGCAATCCTCACCAAACTGGTTGCTGAAAACCAGTGCATACACAAGCTGAAAGCCACAACCAGAATTAAACCATACTTAGAATAACAACTGTGCTGTAACAGGAACTATTTTATGAACTTCAGCTAATATGATAAGGCATTGCATAAACGAGCCAAAGCATGTCAGCAAAAAATATAGTCTCAGCTTGCATTTCACCCTTCCAATTTCCAGCAACATGGTTACAATAAACTATAAAAAATGAGTAACCTGAAACTTTTATTCACATAACAGATGTATTATATTTATACCTATGAACATTAGACACTTCTTTGTACTCTGTTAGGCTCCAAAGGAATAATGCATCAAGCATCCAAACCGAGATCATTAAATTAACCTCACAAGTGCTACGTGAGAAGAACTTGAGCATGCTTACAAATATATGAGAAAAACTGCATAGCCAGGTGCACTTGGGGAAGGGAGGGGATATTGTGTGCCCTTACTTGTCATCTGTCTGAGTGGAACGCCGGCGGCTTTCTTGTCCTTGGCTAGCGTCACCTCCATCTTCATCGGCAGGAGGTGTCGCCGTCCTGGATGAAGGTGTCCGAAAAAGCGACACCGTCGCCTTGGGTCTGGACATCGTGGAAGGAGATGTGCGCACCGATGCAGGTGTTACCGTGTTGCACGTAAGTGCCGTCGCCGCTGCAGGTGTGGGCATGGACGTTGACGCAGGTGTCCCCGTTGCCACTCTCGCCGGTCCCTCCGGAGGGGCCGCCATCTTCTTCCCTGTCGAAGCCCAAAACCCTAACTGGCGCCTGGTGTGTGCGGCTATCTGCTCGATCTCCCACCAGATTAGATTAGTGCGTACTGGGAAGGGGAGGCACGTAATGTGGGGAGGTTTCCAAATAATTAGAAGGGGTCCACGTTTCCATAAACAAGAAGCGGTCCAGATTTTCCAAAATTTCCAAACGATTTGATGGTCCAGGTCCACTAACCATTTGATGATATTTTTGAACAAGTTTTGATAAGATTCCAATAAACAAATAGTTGGCTCCACATAAAAAAATGTGCGTCCCTATATATGACATATCTATTTCTTTATGCTGCTTCCAGACAACGGATGAATTTTAAATAAAAACTTGGTAATTTCAAAAAACTTGGAAATTTTTAAAAACTTGATAATTTTAAAAAAAACTTGGTACACATTTTAAATTCAGAAAACTTATACTGGAACCTCTAAAACTTTATACTTTATATCATTTAAATTTTTATAATTTCAAACTTTTTAAAAAGTCATAAACTTTATTCTAGGACTGGTTTGTGCACCTCGACGCTGATGAGTACCCACTCGTGAAACCCGATGATGATTCCTCTTCACTACACCTATTGCCGCGAGCTCGCCATTGTGAGGTCTGCCCTAGCACCGAGGGAATTGGCACCGACCACCAACAAGCGAACCGCAGCATTGTGGAGCCCAACAACGCCCCCATGGCACGCGCGGCTTCATCGTCACCCAACTTGCTACCACACGGGTTGTTCACCACCCGCCAACGGCTGCAATTCGGCCTCCACAATGCTGCCTCAACACACTCCACCTCGGTTCGCTTTAGTATGGGCACGCATGAGGACCGCTCGGGGGCTCTCTCGCAGGTTACCATGGATCTGGTGACCATATTGCCGGCCTCTGAAGACTTAGGATTCTCGCGAGCGCTAGGCCCAAGGCGGTACACTATCGGCACGATGAGGCGACAGTTGGAGGAAGAGCGACGCAGGCAGTTCCCTGTCTTTTACTCTGGCAACCCTAACTCTGACTCCGACCATTACGATCCCACGTGGCAATGCTTCAACATCCAAGTTGGCGTCGTTGCCATGGATGATGACACCATCGACGACAACGGCGCTGATGCCGCAGCAGCGGCAGGAGGCGACAACATGACCCCCGAGCAGGACGAGCACCCACTGAACCCAGTCAACCCACGCCAAGGCGACCAGGTTGTGCAACTCATGCAGCTTCAGGAGCTAAAGGGCGAGGGCGAGAAGGGGAGGACATGTGGCGAGGGCGAGAAGGGGAGGACATGTGGCTTTCTAACATAGTTGTATGTTGAATAAAATATACGGGTAGTAGTAGTGAAAGGTTTTTTAGCATAAGTTTCATAGAGAGGAAAAACAGTAAGAAAAACAGTAAAAAATATTTTATCTATCAAAGTAGCAAAAGGCAAAAATGTTAGAAAGGATTTTGGAAAATGAGATTAAAATTTGGAATTTAACAAAATTTGCCCCACGTTGGCTTCGATCCTAGGAGTTAACGGTTAACACAAAGGCTCAAGTACCACTGAGTTATTGAGACTTGTTTGGTATTGAGCAGCCTTGTTTTTTCTTTTGTATAGATGCAGAGCTGATTTTATTAAAGTGGATCGGCTGCAATACTTTAGTTTATTACGTGTTTAACGAAGATGACACAATTTGGTTGAACGTCAATCATGAATTCCTCCTCACATGTTTGATATGATTTTTATTGTTTCTATCAATTCTAGTGCCGTAAATGTAAATAAAAAATATTCCTAGAGCAACACATGGGTCTTTGTTTAGTCTAAAAAAATGCCCAACGAATCTCATAATATGTATGCTTAAAAAAACTTGTCATCTCCAACAGTTTGGCATTTTTTCTTGGCCATTTGTTTGAGTTTGCCAACTCTGAAAACCAAATGGGGAGGAGAAAAAAAAGCATCTCCAAGAGTTTTGCAAAATTTACTTTGCATTTACCAAATGTGTGGACCCAGGTGATTATTTGCCATGAAATTTTTTCTTCGGACGTCGACGCGCGTGCGGTTTTCGTCGCGCGGCCTTCTATCGTCGTGCGCTCTGCAAGTTCGGGGCCACCGCCAGTCGTTCGTGTGGATGTCGCACGCGGTGGTTCTCGGCTGTCGCCAGTAGTTCGTGTCGAAGAAGTGCCTTGGACATTCGTCCACAATCCCTGGTGTTGCCGAGCACCCGCTGAGAGGTGGAAGTGGAAATCTGGAAGTTCGGAAGCATGCCGTGGAGGCAGATCACAATTTTTTCCCGCGCGACCGCCTCCCTCATGTTGCCGCCGCTCTCGCACCTCCAGCATCGCCTCCTCGCTGCAAGCCCAAAACTCCTTGCTTCGCCCTTTTCTGCTCTCTAGCCGCCACGACCCACATCTGCCGCATCTACGGCCACCGCTTCCGCGCCAGCGACACACTGCTTCGCCACTTGGACACCATACACGCCCACGAGCACGCCAAGCGCATCGCCCGCATCGACTCCGCCCGTGGCGGCCGCCGCGCGTGCCTCGCCCCCGCATTGTCCCTCAAGGTCTCCAAGTACGAGAAGGCCACGCGTCGTTGGTGTGGACATCGCACGCAGTGGAGATCGATCTGCTCGCGTGTGGCCAGTAACGACTGGGCGATCTCCCTCGACTCCTCTTCTATCACGGCAAAAGAACAACGACGAAGGAAACCGCGTGGAGTCCTGGTCACGCGCGGGATCGCCGCGGGAGAAGCGGGCGCACGTGTTTGCCAAGCCGAACACAACTCGCATATACTCGCATTTATGAAGACATTATACAATAAAAAGAGATTGAAAATTCCAACAACCAACAACCAGATCTCCTATTGACGTGCAAACAAATATCCCAAAAAAGGTACCTGACGAGAGGTTTCCTTATGAGCTACGCATGCCAAAAAAAAGACCAACGGATTAGACGACATCTGCCGCTCCTCTCCATTGATCAGACGCTGCCGCTCCTCTCCATTGATCAGATGCTGCCGCTCCTCTCCATTGATCCCAAAAACTTACGATACGTTTGCCTTCTGAGTTCCGCACGCCGCTGCCGCTCCTCTCCATTGATCAGACGCTGGGTAATTTTGGTGTGGTTCACGCTGCCGCCGACCAAGCCTCCTGCTCACGCTGCACGCCCTGCTGCTTGCCTGATTGCCTCCCTCTGTCCAATTCCATTAGGCATCAACTGACACAGGTAATTCCATTAGGCCTGATTGCCCTGCTGCTTGCCTGATTCCTCCACGGTTTTTAGTTCAAAGAGAATTTACCTCGAATCATGTATTTATTTACCTCTAATTTTTATTCTTCAGAGGACAAGATTTGGTAATCCCATAAGTCATACAGTTCAAAGTGCACACCTGCAATTAGGGCTGAGTTGAGACTATTTAGTGGATAATCATTATCTAAAGTTATCAACTAGGTAATTTACTAATTTTTGATACCTCTGTATATATTTAGTGGATTAAATATGCAAGCATGCTAGATGATACATCTGTATGTATGTATTTTTTTAACATATTTGATATAATTCTAATTTATTTTTGCATGTGATCATTATCACGCAGAATAATGTCACGTGATGATAGAAGTTGGATGTGCTTGCCTCGTTCTTCACCTGAGTGGGTGGAGAAACTCCAACAATTTATGGACATCACATTTGGTGAGACATCAAGAGGTGGAACTGCTGCATGTCCATGTCCTAGATGTGTATGCATGGCATACAGATCACGGTCTGTGGTTCAGATTCATTTGCTTACTAGAGGGTTTGCTGAAAGCTTTATCAGGGAAGGGGAAGGTTCAGATGTGGGGTTACACAATGAGGATGCACGGCTAGCTGATGTAGAAGTACACAATGATGCACCCTCAGCAGCTGATTTAGAAGTAGACAATGAAGCAGCATCACATGAATTTGGAGTAGACAATGAAGAAGGTGCATCAAGTGACGACCGTGGTGCCACTAATTTGGTTAGATCCCTAATTAGAGGCGCTATACATGGAGAGATCAAAGATACTGATGACAATGAACAACCGAATGAACATGCAAAGATCTTCTTAAAATTATTACAGGCGGCAGAGAAAGAATTGTATCCAGGCTGCACGGATGCTACTAAGGTCTCCTTTATTGTTGAACTTTTTCAGGTTAAGTGCTTGTACGGTATTAGTAATAGGGCATTGGAGGGGGTACTTAATCTGTTCTCAAGGTTTCTCCCTAAAGGCCACTGTGTCCCAAACACAATGGAGAAAGTGCAAAGGGTGGTTCGAGATCTAGGCTTGGACTATGTAAAGATAGACGCCTGTGAGAAGGATTGTGTGTTATTTTGGAAGGAAAATGCAAATCTAGACATATGTCCAAAATGTGGTGAGTCTAGGTGGAAGATGGCTGATGACAGTGCTCATGATCAGAGGGGCGATGCAGATGGTGGTGCTAATACAAAAAATAAGAAGCGTGTCCCATGTAAAATCCTACGATATTTTCCTCTTATTCCTCGGCTACAAAAATTTGGGAACAAGCACTGCTACATGGGACATCGTCGTTTTTTGCCCTCAGATCATCCATGGCGCATGAACAAGATCAGCTTCAACAATAAGGTGGAAACCAGGGAGGCTCCAGTACCACTGTCAGGTCAACAGGTATTGGAGCAGTATGAAACTTTTGATCAAGTGTGTTTTGGAAAGGCGGCGTCAAAAAAGAGGAAGCGTGATGAAGATAAAAGATGGCACAATTGGAGGAAGAAGAGTATTTTTTTTGAGCTTCCTTATTGGTCTTCTTTGCTCATAAGACATAATTTGGACGTGACGCACATTGAGAAAAACATATGCGAAAGCATATTGGGTACTTTGCTTGAAATTGAAGGTAAATGTAAGGACAGCGAGAAGGCCCGGCTTGACATGGAACAGCTAGGAATAAGGCAAGATCAGCACCCTGTGGTTGATGAAGATAATTATACCTTACCACCAGCCTTGTACTTTTTAGATAAAGATGACAAGAAAAGTTTATGCCAATTTCTACAGGGAGCAAAGATGCCTGATGGGTTTAGCTCTAGTATAAGGAGATGTGTTGATGTAAATGCATGCAAGGTATCTGGACTCAAAACTCATGACTATCATATTATTCTACAGAAACTATTACCCTTAGTCATCAGAAAGATTTTGCCAGAAGATGTTGTTGCGCCATTGATTCAGCTTAGTTGGTTCTTCACTGCACTTTGTTCAAAGGAGTTGTTGGAAGAAGATCTTGACAAACTTAGTAGTTCAATTAAAGAGACTCTTTGCCGGCTTGAGATGGTATTCCCACCTGCGTTTTTTGATATCATGATTCATTTGCCGGTTCATTTAGCTGATGAGGCTAAACTTGGAGGGCCCGTGTGTTATAGATGGATGTATCCAGTTGAGAGGTATCTACGTACTGTTAAAGGCTATGTGAGGAACAAGGCACACCCAGAAGGTTCAATAGCTGAGGCATACATAGCCGAGGAGTGTCTTACATTTTGCTCTAGATTCTTGGACGTCGACACCAAGTTGAATCGCGCTGATCGTCATGAAAGTACAGCCGTGAATGAGCCGCCATCTGGTCTGAGCATATTTGGTGAAATGGATTACAAGAGGAGAGGACAGACTATTGAGATATTAGGTGGAGATGATATTCGGAAGATGAGGCACTACATAATTAGTAACTGCGATGAAGCTAGACCATGGGTCAAGTAAGTTGAAATGTACCAACATTAATTACTACACTATTTGTTTGTGCCATCAACTAATTAATTGGCTATTTTGATGTAGGGAGCATATGGAAGAACTCAAAAAAAATAGTACAAGGAATCTTAACAAACGACACGAGGAGCACTTTGTACGGTGGTTCGAAGACAAGGTTAGTTTTTTTTATTATTTTTTATTCCATGTGATGGTCAGAAAGATGTATAATTAACAGAGGCATTTGTTTCGAACTGGGTTTGCAGATCACCAAACTTTATGAGAAAGGGGAAGCAAGTGAACTGATGTGTGCCCTTTCTCAAGGACCAGACCATCAAGCTCGTGTGTTCAATAGATGCTACATCAATAACTGGCTATTTCGAACGACTGCCATTGAGAGAAATCTCGTCACACAAAATAGTGGTGTGCTTGTGAGGGGTGATGGTACTACTGGCAACATGACCTGGTATGGACTGATTAGAAGAATTATCTCACTCGAATTTTCTACACAAAAAGAAGTTTTATTGTTTCAGTGTGATTGGTATGATGTGCTGGCTGCCAGTACCAGCAGAAGTAGAGGATACAGTAGAGATAAATATGGTATTATCGATATCGATACTTCTAGGTTCCGTTATTCAAATGAACCTTACATTCTAGCGACACAAGCTGAACCGGTGTTTTTTGCCAACCTCGTAAACAAGCCTGGATGGTCTAGTGTTGTTGTGGTTAGACCAAGAAATTTGTTCGCCATGCCAGAAGCAGAAAATGATGGTGACATCGAAGTCGATCTACTTGATGTGGGAATCCAAGACATAAATTTAGTAGGCTCAAATGAGGATTTGTCTAATTGGACAAGAGCAGACAAGGAAGGCACAAGTGGTGATGCCTCTGTTATTAATCAAGTGCGTGGTGAAGCAGTTCTTGAACCCGATGATGCGGTCTTACTTGACGAGGATGATGACGACGAAGATAACACCTACATTGATGATGGAGTTGTTGCACCAATTGTGGTAGAAAGCATAGAAGATGATTTTTTTGTTTAAATACTTATTTTTGTTCAACTATGATGCGTATCAGCAAGCTGTACAATTTTATGTTTTCTGAAATGTTTATAGATCCACTAATTTACTTATTGAATTGCGAAACTATGCAGACAGTGATAATAAAATTGTCATGGAAGATGCACACAAGCAGCATTGCAGTACTATTCAGATGGCAACATGTGTTTTCTATCAACCTTCTTACATATCTGAACTGACTGCAACATAAAACAAAATAAGCATCATCAATAGAAATTGCTTTTCACATGTTAATAAACGAATTTCAGAAATAAGAGAGGGAGAGGTTGCTTTCACATGTGAGGAGGAATTCATGATTGACGTTCAACCAAATTGTGTCATCTTCGTTAAACACGTAATAGAGAAAAATTTAGGATACTTTAGTTTATAGCAACACCAAAAAACCGTGGCGATAGTAACATGATATTGCATCCATTTAGGATTGTAGTTACAATAAGTACCTATCAATTGCAACGCCACAAAAGATTATTGCAACCCCAAAAAACCATAGCAATAGCAATACGCTACTGCAACCATTTTAGAATTTTTGTTGTAATAACCACCTAGAAATTGCAACTCTATGGTAGACTATTGCAACCTAAAATGACCATGGCAATAGTTACAAGCAAATCCAACCAAATTCAATATAGTTGCAACAACATCAAGTAATTGCAACAAAAATCAATACTAATGCAACTCCAAATCACTATAGCAATAACGCCAACTAATCGCAACACAATTCTAAAATGGTTGCAGTAGCACACTCCTATTGCAACGACAATCCACACATATTGCAATACATTTAGTTCGTTGCATTATAGGTACATATTGCAACCATTCTACGGGAAGGTTGCAATACGACCCCCCTATGGCAACCAAATTAGTGGCATTGCAGTTGTGTGGCGTGGCATTAGGGGGGAATCCTTGTAGGCTTCGGAGAGAAAGGGCTGCCTCTGTATAGGCTTCTTAAAAAATCTAAGCACTTCTCCTAGACCCCCGATGACTAGGAGGCGCTTGACAAGCTCAAGGCTTTGCTCACCAACCCCCCCCCCCCATCTTGGTACCCCCCTCCAAGGGGGAGCCGTTGCTTCTTTACATCGCAGCCACCGACCAGGTGGCCAGCGCAGCTATCGTGGTCAAGAGGAAGAAAGAAGAGCATGCTGTGCCAGTCAAGAGGCTAGTATACTTCATTAACGAGGTACTCTCTGACACTATGACCCGATACCCACAAATCCAAAAGCTACTCTATGCAGTAGTCTTGGCCTGATGCAAACTCCACCATTACTTCGAGTCTCACAAAGTCTCTATGGTCTCATCTTTCCCTTTGGGAGAGGTGATCCAGAACAGGGAGGCCAATGGCAGAATCGTGAAATGGGCTATAGAACTCATGGGTGATGGGATCACCTACGAGCCTCGAAAGGCCATAAAATCTCAGATCTTGGCCGATTTCGTGGCTGAGTGGACAGGAACCCAGCTCCCTCCACCCCAGATGCAGTCAGAATGTTGGACCTTATACTTTAACGGGTCCCTAATGAACACCGAGGCCAACGCAGGCCTCATCTTCATCTCACCCCTCGGAGTAAGGATGCGATACGCCATCCGAATTCACTTCCCAGCCTCGAACAATGTGGCGGAATACGAAGCCCTTGTCAACGGCCTCCACATCACGGTCGAGCTTAGAATCAAATGACTCAACATCCGAGGCGACTCAAGACTCATCATTGACCAGGTCATGAAAGAGTCAAGCTGCCACGACCAGAAGATGGAGGCATAATGCAAGGCAATCCGACACCTAGAAGAAAAGTTTGACGGCCTCGAGCTCAACCATGTGTTGAGAAAGTAAAACAAAGTCGCCGATGCACTCACAAAGATGGCATCCGATCAGGCCACGGTCCCCTCAGACATCTTTGTCAGTGACCTCTACAAGTCCTCCGTCGACTATAAAGAAGAAGGGGGTATGGGCCACTCTCTGGCTGACCTCGCCTCTAGCTCCAAAGCATCTATGGCTCCCGAGCCCGAGGCCACAGACATCGAGCAAGAGGGACCCACGCCCGACGACCTACCGGATTGGTGCTTCTTGTACCTACAACACCTTGTCGATAGGACTCTCCCCTTGGACCCAGCCAAGCCACATGACTGGCTCGCCGCGCCAAGAATTTTGTCCTCATCGACGGCGAGATGTACAAACGTAGCCCCTCGGGCGTCCTCATGCGGTGCATCACCCATAAGGAGGGCACAGATCTCCTCTAGAAAATTCACTTGGGGCTTGCAGCCATCACGCAACGCCTCAAACGCTGGTAGGAAATGCCTTTCAATAGGGTTTCTACTAGCCTACTGCCATGGCAGATGCCACAGAGATTGTCCAGACATGTGAGGGTTGCCAGTTCTACACACGACAGACCCATCTCATGGCTCAGGCTCTGCAGACAATCCCCATCACCTGGCCCTTCACCGTCGGACCTCTGCAGAAGGCGCCCAAGGACTTCACCCACTTACTGGTTGCTATCGGCAAATTCTCTAAATGGATTGAAGTCTGCCCCATCAACAAAATCAAGTCCAAACAAGCCATGCTGTTCATCACAGATATTATCCATCAATTTGGGATGCATTATCCATCATCACAGACAATGACACACAATTCACCAGGAGGAAATTCCTGGACTTCTGCGACATACACCACATACATGTGGACTGGGTAGCAGTGGCTCCTTCAAAGACCAATGGGTAGGTAGAGCGTGCCAATGGCATGATCCTCCAAGGTTTGAAGCCCAGGATCTTCAACCGGCTGAATAAGTTCGGAAAAAAGTGGCTCAAAGAGCTCCCTAACGTCATTTGGAGTCTAAGGACATCCAGAAGCCGAGCCACAGGGTACACTCCATTCTTTATGGTCTATGGCTCCGAGGCCATCCTCCCCACAGACCTAGAGTATGGATCTCCAAGGGTATAAGCATATGAGAAGAACAGCTACAAAACCTTCCAGGAAGACACCCTAGACCAGCTTGACGAGGCCAAAGACGTGGCCATTCTACACTCGGCCAAGTACCAACAAGCTAACTAACGCTACCATGCTCGACGAGTCCGAAGCTGATCCTTCATGGTCAGTGCCTTGGTGCTGAGGCTCAGACAGAGCAACAAAGGCCGCCACAAGCTCACTCTTCCCTCGGAAGGACCCTTCGTCATTGCTAAAGTACCTCGACCTAGCACTTACAAGCTTGCCAATGAAGAGGGAGAAGTCTACACCAATGCCTGAAACATAGAGCAGCTACGTCGCTTCTACCCTTAGTTTTGTAAACAGAGCTTTGTACTTCTTATTTGTCTTGAGAAAGCAATAAAGGAGTAAACTCTATACAAAACAAGATTTCCTTTTCGCCTCAAGAGCAAGTCTCGGTTCAGCTTGAGCAGAGCCTTGTTGACGGTCCTTAAGTACCAAATATAATCATCAAATAAATAAAGAAAAAGATCCAAATGCAACCAACACCTAGAATTAGGGTTTGATCTGATAGAATTCCACGAGTTTTGGTGTTTGTCTATTTTTGCAGGGGGTTATCAAGAAATAAGGAAGAAAGACCCACATGTCGGGTTTACATAGAGATATTAACGTGCCGCGCAATTTTCTATCATCTAGAAGAGTCCAGAAACCATGGAAACGAACGGGAGGCCGAACGGGCCCGGGGGCAGGGCGCCCGCCCTCTCCCCTTGGGCGCCCGCCCAGGTGTTTCCACCAATCACAGAATGGAGTCCACCATTGCAAAGATCTCGTCGAGCTGATCAAAATGCATATATTATTTGCTATATTTGGAGTTCGGAATCAAGAGATATTAATAAAAGAAGGACTCCACATAAAAGAGCCGCGGGATTAATTGGGCCCAAATCAGATTTTGGTCCATTAAGGCCTATGTGCATTTTAATGAGATATGGTGGAAAGTTTAGTACCACATCGCCTGCTGAACCAAAAATGCATAGAGGAGGAGGACTATATAAAGAGACCCCCCTGGCCCCTGGAGGAGAGAAGAAATTATCATAGAGATTGAGGGGTGCCCTCGAAGGAAAACCTCTTCTCTAAATAATATTTATTTTTAGGCTTAACAACCAATGTAAGTAGAAATATATCTTCTAGTTTCTACTAGATTGAGAGAGATAGAGTGGAGGTGTGGATCGGAGGAAGGCCGGCCTGTCGGTGTCTACTCCGAGTTGTACCTACGGGATCAAGTCTTCTAACCCGAGGCTTGCTTCTAAGATTCTTCAGTAATTCGACTTCTAATTCTAGTAAGTTCTTGTTTTATTGTTCTTTGGTTTATGAGTTTACTTTAATCCTCTTCCGGTTGAGTATTAGAGTAATCATTGCTAGCGTAAACGTGGTGTTTAGGCTAGGGTACTCATAGATATCCCCTGACTAGCTGGACCGTGGTAGTAGCGAGGAACGTGACATTTCCGAGTTACCTTTGTATCCCATATCTTGTTAGCAGGACGGGTAGGTTTATAGGTGCGGGTCGAACATCCTTTGTATTGTCTAGATTCCGTGAGCCTCTCCAATAGAACAGTAGATCATCCTTACCAAGGTTAGAACGAGACTACGGTTGCAGTCTTCTCTATACATCACTCACATCGAGAAACATTCTTTGTAGCCTAAAGGGGTAGTAGCAATAGATTTGGTTAGTCAGATGCACCCTTTCTCCCAGTGGTAAAAATATAAATACGATACTCTGGAAAACCTCCCGGGTGAAATGCTCACCGATATCTGTGCGCTTGCGGATCATTTTCTAATTGCGTTACCAAATATCAACAAGCATTTCTGGCGCCGTTGCCGGGGAGAAAGACGGTTTGCTGAGATAACTTTGAGTCTTGCTATTATCTTGTATTATACTTTTATACTTTTATTCTTTTATCTTTTTTCCATCTTTATGGATAGCTCAAATTCCATACCTATTATTAAATTCTTTGCACCTTCGGAGACCAGCCATAGACCATGGGAGTTAACACGTCCTGCCTCTAATTATGATCTGTGTCCGGAGTTGATTGCAATAGGTCAAAACCAACCCTTTTCTATAGCCGAGGTCCTATCTTTTTGTCAAAAAGATAATGCACTTTTAGCTACACCTAGGGAATCTTTTAAACTTTCTATAAATTCTGGTTTAGACCTAGCCCTACAAGACCATGTTTTTTCTCGATATTTTCACATTGGTCTTAATCATATACCCTTTGGTAGAGTCCTTCTTTCTTTATCTATTAGTAAAGGAAGGTATGTCTTCATTCGTGGACATCTCCTTCTTGCACTAGTCTTCATAGAAAAATCTTAGAAATAGAGAAGGAATCATCTCCCAGACGAGGAAAGGAAGTTTCAATAGCCAATTTCCCAATATTTCAATCCCATAATTCGGCTATCCAACCCATCCTTGAGCTTAATAATTTCTACTATGCTCTTGAACCTCCTGATAATCCTATGAATCTATCTAGACATTCCATTCACCAAGACTACAAGGAGGATCGAGAAGAGCAACATCAATGGCTAGAGGGCATTAAAAATCCATGTGCTATCACCATTGAATGGATGGATAAAACAAACTTGAGAGACAATCCTAGAGGAATTTTAAGCATTCATAAAGAATCATCCTTGGACTTTGAGAATGAGAGAAACAACAGTGAGCATGGAAGTTATTTCATAAATACCTCACCAAGTCCATGCTCATATGCAACATCTCCCCAATCAATTGGTCTCTCCATCCTTACCACATTTGAGATCTCCAACCCCTTCTTCCTTTCTATTTATAAAAACTTTAAAAGAGCGGTTGTCGATGCATATGTCTATAATAAATATTGCAGATCTCGTTGAGTTGATTGATGGTTTCCCAAGGACAAGCTTAGTGTCCTAAAACAAGCACTTATCAGATCGTAATATGAACTTTTAATTATTTACAACATTGCCTTGTGTATTGAGCATATTAAGATAATTGTAGAAATATTCCTTCGGGTATTCTTGCCACTAACCTTTCTAGGATTGGAGCAAGAAGATGGGATGAATGACAAGTACAAGGTATGTCCAACCAACCATCACACAACATTGAATTAAATTCATCCAACCTTGAATTTCGCAAAAATTCAAGCTTGGGGAAATACCTTACATAAAAACATCATTTGCCATGTTGCTATGTTGGTTGTCCTTACCTTTGAGACATGCTCAATTTGTTAAATACTAATTACACTACTTCATCTCCACTTAAGTAGATCTCTATAAATGCTCTCATGCTACCTTTATTTGCTTTAGTATATGTCTAGGTTTGGAATAGTTTCATTTATCTCTTAATTAAGCATGGTGCTTAGTTTAGGAATGATGATCTTACTTCCAAAGGATTTTTAAATTAAGCGTGGTGCTTAGGTTAAATAGCCTTCCTTAATCTGATTAGACATGGTGTCTAGGTTAATTTTTGAGCCGATAGTATGCTATAGTAGATATGGGATATTTTGTTGGACTAACCCCTGTAGGAAAACTTTCAATATCAACCTGGGAAGTCCTAAGATAAACTCGCATTGGAGATGAAGAAAGTGACACATGAAGTTTAACAATTTGCACAAGAAAGACATAGCTCATAAGAGATGATTCATGGAGGGTGCCACAAACACGATGCACAACTGCTAAGAAAGGGAAGCTTCCACAAGGTGATACTATACCATCGCTCTTCAAGCAAGGTAACATCTTAAGGTATTTGACTATCGCTTTTATAAGCTTCTCCTTGGTTCTGGCGTTCACATAAATAAAGAGACAAACATGTATGATTTATAACTCCAAACTAACCAACCCAATTAATTCAACATGTTTAGTCCTTTAATCCTTGTTCCTAGTACTACCTCCATTATCCCACACTCCTAATCATATAAGCTAAAATGTTGCACATTCAATATTTGGAAGATATAAACAAAACATAAATATAGATAGATTATCTTTCCATTAGGTTGAGCCATCTGATCTGACAAATGTTTCAAATGCTACACTCATGATCCATCAACTTTGTCTTGCTCACTATGCTTAAGGTTAGAGAAGAACAAATATACTTTTGGTTCTGTTGGTGTTTTCCACCAACAGGGCCCATGCACTTGATCTCTGCCTTGTCTCTATGAATAGGTACACTTCAAACAAAATATGGAGGAGTTTTACAACTCCTAGATTCCACCAAGTGAAGAACCGGGATCTACGAGTACAAACACAATGGAGATCAAACACTTAGTTTCCCAAAGGAAATATTGAAGAACCTCTATGTCCAAGTTGGTACCTTGTATGCTCCAGCAAAATTCGTGGTGATAGAGACTGGTACTGAGGAGAGGGCACCCATCATCTTAGAGAGGCCATTCCTAAACACCAGAGCTGTCATCTATGCTAATGCTGCCAAAATCAGTTTCTACATCAAGGGGAAGAAGGAGACTTTCCTTCAAGAACAAGACTACACAAACTTCAGAGCAATCCCGACATGAACCAAGGAAGAGGACCAACAGGAGGAACAGGAACAAGCAAATGTGGACCGAGTCAACTAAGATGGTCACTGCAACTCAAGGAGGTCAAGATCGTCGACTCAAGTCACCTTTCTTGATCAAGAAGGATGACCCTGGTGTTCCAAGCATCGAGTGTACAATCAACAGATACTCTTTTTAGACGACACTCTACGACACCAGATCTGACGTCAACATAATGGCCGCAGTCACTTATCAGCTCCTGCATGGGACCATGCTTCTACAACCAATATACATTCAGCTCCACATGATTTTCAGGTCATTGACATGGGAGAAGACGAGTACGATCCACCCACCATCCTTGGAAGACCGTTCCTCAACACTATCAAAGCAATCATCTACATTGGAACCGGAGAAGTCCACATATACTTCCCCTCTGAGAAGGTACGCAGCTATTTTACTGACTTTAACTATATAGTTGAAGATTCTAAGCAGGTCAGGACAAGAAGAAGACAACGCAACCGCAACCAGAGGAGGCAAATCATCAAGGACGGATGGGTAGACTACGAAGGAGAAGTGATAAGGTCTGAAGACATATAGCTTGAACAGAACTGTCCTGAGGAGACCGTAGCACCGAGTCAGGTATGGAGAGAGAAGATAGTTACACACGAAGAGGAGGCGCTGCCGGAACCACCGACTACGCCACCTAGCGAATCCCAAGACGACTGAAAATACAAGGAGTCCCATTCGGAGGACTTAAAAACACCGAACGCCTTGCCAAGAGGTAAACTTGGTAGTTATCCTTTTCCTTTCAATTATTCAATTATAGTTTGCTTAGTTAATCAGGTTCATGCTATCTTGAAAAGAAAATAAAAATGTTAAAAAATAGTAAGCCCCATGTGAGTATGCTCATGGCATAAAACCCATAAGTACATTCACTGTGGTGGCATAAAAAAAATAAATAAGTTTTCATCTTACAATAAAAATATAAAAATAATAAGTGCATGATCCTGCTAAATAAGTAACATTTATTGAGGAGGCTCAACATGATAAAGGCTAGATATTTATGCTAACACTTAACCAGTTCCACAAAGCTTTGTTGTCTATTTGAGCTCCACAGAATTCAAGGATCAAAGAAGACTAGCAGACGGAGGACATTCTAATCGCTGTCAGGGTGCTACCGACATTCAAATACACCTCCATCACCTGCTAGCTACATCAGAAGAAATTACGTCAAAATCCAGCTTGGGGGAGAGCACCCCCATTTATCCAGCTAAGTATTTCTACTCGCGTTTATACTTTACTCAAATAATAAAAAGATAAAAACCCAAATAAAGATTTTGTGATTTTATATATATATTTGCTTAGTTTGCTAAATAAATAAATAAAGTTTGCTATGAACCCTCATGATAAGCTCTCACATGGAAATGATGAATAGTTGCTCTGCCATGACTAGTTCTTAAAATTGAAATCTCTCTCAAGTTTAGGCATGACTGTTATGAATTAAGATTTGCTCTAAACCTGAACTTGTGGGAAGAGTACTTGATCTAAAGTCTAAGTCGTTAACGGATATGATATGGGAAGGTTGAGCTGCTGTTTATCTGTTCCTAGAGATGCTAAAATTCTGGAGAATTTTATCTTTGAAAAAATCTTTAAAATAACACATGATGAGTTCCTATATGATGAGAGTTTAAATTCCTACCACAGCCATATATACATGCTTGCTAGACTTTGAGCCACATATTTACTTTTTACTGCTTATGAGCATTGAGTGTGGTCAAGCTATGTAAACCCTTAGGAGCTTGTCATGTGGTTAAAATCAAGATTCACTTGCACGTTCACTCATACATGCTACTTCTACTCCGGAAGTACCATCCACATATATCCACTCATTTCCATCTCCAGATTCACCCAAAATTATTCTACTCCTAATCCGGGAGAGAATAGCCAAAAATATTTTCCTATCCCTATTATTCCCTGTGAAATAAATGCTCCAGTTATTTTGGTTACTACCACTTGCTACATTCTTTCAGGAGATGAGTGCTCTAAAAAAAAGAAAAAGAGAAAAAAATAATACGAGGAAATAAAAAGGGGCAAGTGCCCGGAACCTCAAAGAAAAGAAAAAGTGAGACGAGAGGTAAAAATGTACAAGTGTCCGACAGTAGAATTAGGAGTACAAGATACCCACCTGAGAGGAAAGAAAAAGAAAATATAGAGCATCTCATTCTCCCCAAAAAGGTTCAAAGTGCAAGAAAGGTATGTATCCCCTCAAAAGAGCAAAAGTAGAATTAGACTTTCACCATTATTATCATCATCATCACCATACAGCATTCATTCGCCACACATGCACATCTTGATTTGACTTATTGACTTGTTTCTCTGGATCCATGGTTTGACTATGCAATAAATGTCTTGTAAGTATGTATTATCTGTCTCCCACCTGTGAGCTCCTGTTGACACCGTTTTTGGGCACGTGTCTAGGATGGCAGGATAGGGTGGCAGTACGATGCGGGTTGCCGATGAGGATGGTTGCCGATGAGGGAGAGGTTGAATGTGACTAAGTCCATAGGCAGTAATATGGTGCCGATAGCTGGATAAAAAGGTCTGCCGATGACTATGGCAAAGGGATTGCCGATGATGCAAAGGAGGAGTCCGGAAGCTGCCAGTTGTCATGTGGAGGAGTTTCGGTTTGTCACAAAGGATAGTTTTGTTATTTCCTTAATTATTTGTATCGTTTTGTATACGGATTCCGTGTAATTTGGAATTCGAATTCTAATCGTGTCTGGTTGTAGCTCTTTGAGCAGGGTATAAATATAAACCCTAGGACCTTGTAATAATAAATCAAGAAATCAATCAAACACACGTTTTTACTCATATTCCAGCATCTACTTTTTCGACGACTTCGTCATACTTTTTCCTTTTATTACGAGTTCTTAGGAATTCGTCGACTTAAGCTCGACGTGTTCTCGAGTTCCGCGTGAGTACCTCTTAGCCGTGACATCCGGGCGCATCGCTGCTGTCAGGACTAAAGTATTCGAGTTATCACCTTTGCCGATAGTAAGGTCAAATTGGCTGGCACGCCTTAACGTTTGAATTGGGTATTAGCCCTTTGTGTTTGCAGACCAGTTTTGCATCAACACATCTTTTGGCACGCCCAGTGGGACCGATTCAAGATCAAGATCAACATGTCGATCTCTGACCTCGATCAAGAGAACGTCATCCCCGTGACAGAGGCCAACCTCAAGGATGAGCAGAAGCAAGCTATTGCCCAAGCCATGGAAGAGTTCAAGCAGCAATGCCTGAGGTCTTTCAGCATAAACAGGAGCGGCGAAGTGGTCCAGAAAGATGCACTGCCGGCACCACGGCAGGTCACCTTTGACGCCAATCCTGGCAAGCTTCAAGATATGGTTGACAATGCCATCAATCGAGCGTTGATTAACCAAGCTGGTGTACTGTCTAATACGGTTTTCAACGCCGTGGCAAGAACTTTCAAGGAAGGACAAATCCCGCCGGATTATGTGGGGCCCTCCCATCATCAGCCAACGGCACCAGAGGTCACGGCTCCATCGGCTGCCTTGACGAATGCAAGTGCACAGTCTGCCGTCCCTCCAAGTACATTGGGGACTACTGGTGCACTATCTATGCCGATGGCAACCAACCCACAAATGTCAGTTGGGCAGCATAAACTGACAACAGATATGTTGGCATCGACAATGTCAGGGTTGACTCTTCCTCCCAACTGGTGGGGTTATGGTATGCCTCCAGAGTTGACGCCGGGAACATCACAAATAACTGACATGAGGGGCAAAACTCCTATGACATCGGCACCTCCCAATGCGCCGGTGAACCAGAGTCCTCGGTATACCACAACTACTACTGTAAGGCCTCACACTGGGAATCCTCAAGATTCAATGTTCCAGATGCCCAACGCATCGGCAGAGTCAATGCTGATGCAACAGAGGCCTATGGCCCAGTCGGGGTATGTCAATTCAACGACGGTACCCAATTACCAATCATCAGCAGCACCTATGCCGATGAACGCTAATAATGGATGGCTTGGACAGCAAGCCTTTCCACAATCACCCCAGCAGGGTTATCAGACTACAGGGTTCCAGCAAGGGCAGGTCTATCCCGGGTTCCAAGGTCAGGGGATTCCCAACCAGCCAATGAATTTTGGACAGCAACTCGGAGGACAGCCAATCGGTGGACAGCAGTTTGGTGGTCCGCAGTTTGGAAGACAGGTGACCAATACAATGTTCCATGCAGATCACGTCCCGAACAGACACATGGAGGTTCGCCACCAAGTGCCAGATCCGCAGCCGCCTCATCGGCAAGATGCCGATGCGTATTGGGCCGATAAGATTGCTGAAGTAATGAGGGAACAATTTGGGATAAAACCCAAAGTCAACACTTATTCTTATCGAACACCATATCCTCCAGTGTATGATTTGATCCCGCTTCCACATCGGTACAAGGTACCGGATTTTACAAAGTTTTCCGGACAGGACGACACGTCAACCATGGAGCATGTCAACAGGTTCATTATTCAATGTGGAGAGGCTGGTAACAGGGACGAATTGAGGGTTCGTCTATTTTCATCATCATTGTCTGGATCGGCCTTTACTTGGTTCATATCATTACCTCCCAACTCAGTAATTACTTGGGCCAATCTAGAGAAGCAATTCCACAAATACTTCTTCTCGGGGGTTCATGAGAAGAAGATCACCGACTTGGTCAAGTTGAGGCAACGTAATGATGAGTCAGTCGAGGGATTTGTGCAGAGGATACGAGAGGTCAAGAATAAATGCTATAGCCTGGTTCTGGATGATCGGCAGCTAGCCGATTTGGCTTTCCAAGGTTTGTTGCCACATATCAGGGATAAGTATGCCTCTCAGGAGTTCGAAAGTTTAAGTCATTTGGTGCAGAGGATATCTGATCAAGACATCAAGCCTTTCGAGCCTAAGAGGGCATGGAATAAGAAAGTGTCATTTGTTGATGAAGCAACAAGCTCAGATTCCGATGAGGAACCAGTAATCGGTTTGGCAGAGTGGGTAAAAAGCAAGAAGCCGATGTCTTGTCCTTTTGGGCAGAAGGAACCAGAGAAGTTTGCCTTTGACACCGCCAAGGCCGATAGGATATTTGACTTTCTACTTCAGGAAGGTCAAATCAAACTGTCACCTAACCATGTGATCCCATCGGCAGAAGAGTTGAAGAGGATGAGATATTGCAAGTGGCATAATGCAACTTCACATGACACCAACGAGTGCAAAGTATTCAGACAGCAGCTGCAATCGGCTATAGAGTCAGGGAGAATCAAGTTTGACAGTTCCAAAGCCCAGAAGCCGATGAAGATAGACCAACATCCTTTCCCGACGAACATGTTGGATGCTAAGGGGAAGGCTAAGGTCTTAACGTCGGAGACAGCTGAGAAGAGTGCATCGGTAGATCCTCAGCATCAAGTTACTACTGCCGATGCAAGAAGTAAGGGCTTGGTCCAGGAAGGAACTAGCTCAGGAAGGCTTCCTCGATCTGGTATCGTCATAACTCATAGAAGGCCTCGAGAAAAATGGCAACAACGGGAAGATCGGTATCGGCGCCAGCAGGAAGATTATCAACGGGAAGAAGAAAGACGCCGACAGGAGTGGAATCGGCACAGGGATCATTGGAATTGTCCATTCTTCATCCATTGTTGGGAGGAAAATATCAAGCTTCCTACTGTCAGAGACTGCCCTGAATGCAACGGTTATGATCGGTACGATAGGATCGATCGGCATTATCATGATGATGAACGGCGAGCTAATGGGCCAATCAGAGGAAGGGTGTCAGTTCATGACCGGCTGGGGGGCAGATTCAGTGGGCACAACAGACTTAGTGACCGTGTCCAGTATTTTCCCAGGAACCAAGAGGAGCTCGAAGGAATGGCTGATGCGTGGGTTCCCGATGAATTCATATTTTGCAGGGATGCTAACACGCATCGTATGGAGTCAAGGGAGAACCGACGCCCGACGGCAAGACAAAGGCCACTTCCTCCATGGTGCCCTCGAGGATTAACCAAGACACAGAAAAGGGGATTGCAACGAGAAAGGCAAGAGGAGCTAAACAAGGGAGAGAACTCTGGAAGTCGGCAGCCGTCAGACACTAAGAGGGAAGGTCCATCGGCAGGCGTCAACATGGTCTTCATGTTGCCGATGGAGTTTCTTGCACCAGCCAGTGACGATGAGTTGGAATTTTCTGATCAGATAGCTCAGTTGGCTCTGGATCCGATGACGGCTATCTTTGAGAAACCTGCCGATGACGAGAGGCAGCATCTTAAAGCTTTGTTCCTCAAAGGAAGGGTTGATGGGCAGCCAATGACCAAGATCCTAGTTGATGGTGGAGCTGCTATTAATATTATGCCGTATGCAGTATATCGGAAGCTTGGGAAAGGGGATCAAGATTTGACCAAGACCGATATGATGCTCAAAGACTTTGAAGGAAACGTGTCTCCAGTCAAGGGGGCGATATGTGCAGAGTTGACCATCGGCAGCAAAACCTTGCCGACAACTTTTTTCGTGATCAGTGGAAAAGGTGCCTACAATTTATTATTGGGGAGAGATTGGATTCATGCCAATTGTTGTGTCCCATCTACAATGCATCAGTGCTTGGTTCAGTGGGTAGGTGACAAGATTGAGATCGTCCCAGGAGATTCTTCTTATGTTATCGCATCGGCAGAAGCGGATACTTACGAAAGGACCAGGTGCATTTCAGGAGAAGTTTGGGAGAAAGATTTTCTCAAAGTTGCCGATTATGAGATTCCAACGATCCAAGCAGTCGGTTCCGACGACGGTTTTTAATGGATAGATTCGCCGATGATGGAAAATTAGGCCAGGGATTCACATCGGCCGATGATTTGGTAGAAGTAGATATAGGTAGTGGTGATAAGCCTAGGCCTACTTTTATTAGTGCTAAATTAGATCCTGAGTGTAAGCGACAATTGACTAGTTTGTTAAAGGAATATAAAGATTGCTTTGCTTGGGATTATACAGAGATGCCCGGTTTAGACTGATCAATTGTTGAACATCGGTTACCCATCAAGTCTGGATTTCGGCCACATCAGCAACCAGCCCGCCGATGTAATCCTAACATTCTACCTGATATTAAGGCCGAAATCACTAAACTTATTGAAGCTAAGTTTATTCGGCAGTGTCGGTATGCCGAATGGATTTCCAATGTTGTTCCGGTTTATAAGAAGAATGGGAAGCTTCGGGTGTGCATTGATTTCAGGAATCTCAATAAAGCTACACCGATGGATGGATACCCAATGCCTGTCGCCGATCTACTGGTTGATGCTGCGGCTGGTCATCGGGTCATCAGCTTCATGGATGGTAATGCCTACATTCTAGAAACCCTCGAAGGAATTGAATTTCCCAGAGCATTAAACGGCAAATATTTAAAGAAATACTACCCCAGTATATGGGTCGATGCATAGAAGTTTAGGTGCCGATAACACTCCTATCGGCTGGAGCCAAATGATTGGGAACAAGACTTGGTGTTTCAAAAGTTTAGGCGCCGATAACAGTCCTATCGGCTAGACTTAAAGCTGAGGAAGCAGGAAAGCGCAGATACAATGCCGATGGAAACTCTACGTGTTAAGCAGCGTCTGGATAGCCGATATAGCACGTAGCCGAATTTGGTTGGCTGCTTCTATCTCCTTGATATCATCATCGGCAGACCCTTCTATCGGCTTCAGCTTCTTCTTCAGTTGGAGTGCCTTGCGACCATGAACATTTCGCTCGTGCTCAAGAAGCCTGATGGTCTCTGGCAATTGGTTCTCTTCCTGTTGGGCTTGGGATAAGGCGTTCTCCACTTCCTTGAGTTCCGCCAACAGAGATTCTCTTCTTGCCGATAGATCGGATATCTTCTGCTTCAGCGCATCTCCTGAAGATTTCAGGATACCGATGTTCTTGTGCTTCTCATCGGTCAGGAGTTTCTCTTTCCTCATTTCATCGGAGAGTTGAGTCTGAGCAGCTCTATCGGCAAGACGCCGAGAAGCTCTCTGGTACTGCAGCTGGCGACTCTCCAGATGAGCGGCTTGGAACAGGATTTCTTCGACGTCGGCCGGGATTTGGCCTCTGAGAGTTCTGAACAGGATCTTGGTAGGGTCAGAGTCATCGACCAAATGCGCTGTATCCTGGTGAAGGAGAGCTGACAATTCTTCCAGCCTGGCCCTGATCTCTGCCGATGTCATGCCAACTGTCTGAGAAGAGCTTGCTTCTTCGCCTTCTTCTTCGGAGAGATCAATAGCAAAGGAAAACAGGCTATCAGGAGAATCTTGTTCCTGGGAGGGAAAGCAAGGTTAGCTCATATTCGGAGAATCGGCAAATGATGCTAGCGGTAAACGGTGACTTACTTGCTTCAAGGCGATCTCTTGCCTTGGACTGGGAGGTGCTGACGGAGCTGCGGACTGACCGGCCAAAGATGCCGACGGAACTACAGGTTGATCGGCTAAAGTTGCCGATGGGACGATATCGATTGAAAGAAGACAAGAAAGGTTATGAGACCAAATGAGAATGAGTTCATCGGCAACGGTATTGTTAAAGTATGTTACCTGGAGGGGGAACAACGGTTGTCTGAATCGGGAGAGCCGCCGATGATATAATTGGACCCACCGGACCAGTCGTTTGTTCACCCATATCAACTGATGTACCTTCTGTTTGAGGCTCTTCCTGCTGGGATTCTTCCATCTGTGGTGCATCCTGCATTGGTTGGAGAAATGGCGCTTGCTGTGTCTGGACTTCTGGAGAAGAAGCAGAAGACTCTACTGGGATTGGAGATACCGGAGGAGGAGGGGGAGTTGCCACTTTTTGGCGTTTCGTTTCGGCCCTGGTGCTCTTGACACTCTTCCTCTTTGGCTGGCTGGACTGGGTGGCATCGGCACCTTGACGTGTGACCTTTGCCGATGCACTGGTTTGCTGCAATAACGAACAAGGGTTTATAAGTATAAATAAAGCCGATATAAAGATAGTCAGCGTAAAAGATAAAGATTTGACAAATTGCCTTGAAAACCCGCGCCAGAGTGGGAGCAGCTACCGTTGGTGATGTCTGGGTTCTCCTGGTCGTAACTTTCCTGAGGCGCACGCCCCGATGCACGATGGAAGCCAGAGTGGGAGCATTTTGGCCGATTGAGGAAATCGGGCCTGATGGAAACAAGTCGATCGGCTTGCCACTCCTGCTAATCGATGGAGAAATATTATCAGCCTACAAAAGGAATACAAGGGTAAGCTGCCGATGGAAGTAATAGTGAGAAAATGAAACGTTGGTTTGAGTTACTTACAGTGTCATCGGGAACTTCGTATTCGGGGTCAATCATGCCGCGGTATGAAAGTGCCGATCTGCAGAATAGATGCTCTTTCCATTCTGCCCACCATAACTTGTATGCCTGAGTGATAAAAGCAGCCGGAACCCATTCTGACAGATCTACATCTACATCGGCGTTTGGTGGTAGTTGGGCTACTCGAGTCCACTCAAGAAGGTTGTTGATGGTTTCTCTGGGTTTTATCACATCGGCATAAGGAAGTGCAATCGACAACTGGCCGAAAGCTAACTGGCGAGCTAATGCCGATGGATTGTAAAATTCGTAAGTCTGGGGAGAAGTTTTCGTGCTACCGAAGAAATTCACTGGAATGGCTCTGGGAGTCACAATTGCCATCATCGCCTCATTATCCCTGTCGAGAGCTTCATCAAATGGATTGAAGGTCAGAGGGAGCATGCTATCTGGGTCATCATAAGCCAGCCATGGTCGTTCATCTCTGGCCAGACCCTCATACAGAGTCTCGAAGAATCGGCCGATCTGATCCGGATTATTCCCTGAACCGGGTAGGACTATAACGGCTTCGCCAAAGTTCAAGGGGGCACGCGTTGCCGATTCCTCTTCACCCAACACATGATTTTTGGCTATATCTCTTGGGAAGTGCTGTGAGAACAAGTTGAAATCAAGGCGCTTATGCAGGTGCAGATTGAGCCACATATTAATAAACCACCAGGGGCCTCCCAAGTTGCCGATGGATTGGCCAAGCAGGAGTTTCTGGGCTACCTGATGAAGAAGGTGGTAAACAGCGCTGAGCAAATATCGGCCGAGAGGAAATTGGCCACCGTTAGCCAGTCTTTCTGCTGCCGATAGATAGACAGAAGTCGGTCCTGCCGATCGACCACAGAATACAAACTTGTCCAGCCACATGTTCAGAAAGGTGGTTTGCTCCATTATGGTGACAGGCCCTCTCCCGCGGTACTTCTGAATGTACCCTGACCAACCGCCGATAGCGCGAGTCTCCACTTTGGCACTGGGGGCAGTATCAAAAAAGTGGGTGCTATCGGCAGAAGATATATCTAGCCCAGTGAGCATGGCTACATCGGCAAGGGTAGGAGAAGCAGGGCCGTGGCCAAAAACAAAAGCATTGAGAGTGTCTGACCAAAAGTAGGATGCAGCTATCAGCAGTGACTCGTTCCTGTGCATATCGGCAATGGATAGCCTAATGCATTGGGCTAGCTTCCTCTCACCCCACTGGACTTCATAAGAATTGTTGACCCTCAAGAACCAGTCTTTCCACCCTACGGTAGGGCTGGGCCAAGAGAGAAAAGTGTCTTTCCACAGATCTACAGAAAAGTTTTCAGCTCTAAAGGGGATTCTATTGGTTTCTGCGTTGATAAGATTGGTTGGATCTGAATCCCCTAGAGGACCGAGACATTGAAGGTGTGGTTGATCGGTGGGGATGACAATTTTATTGGACAACTCCTAGTGATTTTGGGGGAATAAAAATACAAAGAAAAAGGAAAAGGAGAATATTCAGTAAGATGAATCGCGGATGAATAGGAATATACACAGAAGATGAGATGGAAATCTGACTTCAGGGACGACGAAGCCAATGGCCATCTTGTCGTGAAGAGGACGTTGGAGGGCACCGGAGTTGATGAAGAGGAGTGCTTGTCAGAGGTCTTGAAGGTTGTAAATGGCGCCGCCGCTGGAAAAGTAAAGTTGGATAGTAGAATGGTGTGATGGGGGAGGAGTACCCAAGAAGGAACTATTTATAGGACAAGATGGGCAAGGGCAAATTCGACTTATCTCTTTGCCGCATCCGAGAAGCCCGAGGGTACTCAGGTGGATATGGTAACTGTTCGCACGGTAATCCAGGGATTGTGCAGGTGATTTGATGGGAAGCGGTCATTATCTGAAGATATTTTACTGTGCGAGATCTCCTGGTCGGTCCATCGGCGATATTCTATAACGGTCATCTTGCCGATGGGCGGATAGGGGGGAAGTAACCGTTTTTACGAATATCCTGGTCAGAGCATTGGCAGATCTTTGTAACGATATTGTTACCGATGTATGACTGAGAAAAATGCCCGTTTGGGAAGTTGGGGATTTCGAGGAATCTGCGGAGGATTAGGATCAGAGTTGTCCAGATTGAGGTTGTCGGTTACCAGATTAGGAGCATTAATTGCGGAGAAGGCATCATTACTGCAGAGAATTTCGGAGCATTAATAGTTTTATACTCCGAAATTGGGGGGCATGTGTTGACACCGTTTTTGGGCACGTGTCTAGGATGGCAGGATAGGGTGGCAGTACGATGCGGGTTGCCGATGAGGATGGTTGCCGATGACGGAGAGGTTGAATGTGACTAAGTCCACAGGCAGTAATATGGTGCCGATAGCTGGATAAAAAGGTCTGCCGATGACTATGGCAAAGGGATTGCCAATGATGCAAAGGAGGAGTCCGGAAGCTGCCGGTCGTTATGTGGAGGAGTTTCGGTTTGTCACAAAGGATAGTTTTGTTATTTCCTTAATTATTTGCATCGTTTTGTATACGGATTCCGTGTAATTTGGAATTCGAATTCTAATCGTGTCTGGTTGTAGCTCTTTGAGCAGGGTATAAATATAAACCCTAGGACCTTGTAATAATAAATCAAGAAATCAATCAAACACACGTTTTTACTCATATTCCAGCATCTACTTTTTCGACGACTTCGTCATACTTTTTCCTTTTATTACGAGTTCTTAGGAATTCGTCGACTTAAGCTCGACGTGTTCTCGAGTTCCGCGTGAGTACCTCTTAGCCGTGACATCCGGGCGCATCGCTGTTGTCAGGACTAAAGTATTCGAGTTATCACCTTTGCCGATAGTAAGGTCAAATCGGCTGGCACGCCTTAACGTTTGAATTGGGTATTAGCCCTTTGTGTTTGCAGACCAGTTTTGCATCAACAGCTCCAGATATCAAAACCTTATTAGAGTAGGGTGAGAGAGAAGGCAATATCACTATGCCTCATACCACAAATACTACATACTTTGAGAGAAGGCATATATCATTATTGCCTTGGTAAGGATCCAGAAATACCACAAAAGAGAGATCTGAGAGAGTCATACAATGAATCTCTGAGTTTTATTTGAAAATCTGCAAAAACTCCAGAGCTATAGCTGATCAAGAATATGAGACATGGCGCTTGACTTGACCGTTCTATCTTTTAACTGCTCAAGACACAAGTGACGGTTACAAGCCCCATGGTGAAAGGTAAAATGAGTAAGTTTTAAATCTTAACAGTATATTCTAACTCAGAGATGAGATCTTGCTTGAATGCGTGTGTACTTTTAAGGCATGAAACCACTGCAGAAACTCTTGAGTTCATTCTTGCTCAGGGACGAGCAAGAGGTAAGCTTGGGGGAGTTGTTGACGGTCCTTAAGTACCAAATATAATCATCAAATAAATAAAGAAAAGGATCCAAATGCAACCAACACCTAGAATTAGGGTTTGATCTGATAGAATTCCACGAGTTTTGGTGTTTGTCTATTTTTGCAGGGGGTTATCAAGAAATAAGGAAGAAAGGCCCACATGTCGGGTTTACATAGAGATATTAACGTGCCGCGCAATTTTCTATCATCTAGAAGAGTCCAGAAACCACGGGAACGAACGAGAGGCCGAACAGGCCGGGGGGCAGGGCGCCCGCCCTCTCCCCTTGGGCGCCCGCCCAGGTGTTTCCACCAATCACAGAATGGAGTCCACCATTGCAAAGATCTCGTCGAGCTGATCGAAATGCATATATTATTTGCTATATTTGGAGTTCGGAATCAAGAGATATTAATAAAAGAAGGACTCCACATAAAAGAGCTGCGGGATTAATTGGGCCCAAATCAGATTTTGGTCCATTAAGGCCTATGTGCATTTTAATGAGATATGGTGGAAAGTTTAGTACCACATCACCTGCTGAACCAAAAACGCATAGAGGAGGAGGACTATATAAGGAGACCCCCCTGGCCCCTGGAGGAGAGAAGAAATTATCATAGAGATTGAGGGGTGCCCTCGAAGGAAAACCTCTTCTCTAAATAATATTTCTTTTTAGGCTTAGCAACCAATGTAAGTAGAAATAGATCTTCTAGTTTCTACTAGATTGAGAGAGATAGAGTGGAGGTGTGGATCGGAGAAAGGCCGGCCTGTCTGTGTCTACTCCGAGTTGTACCTACGAGATCAAGTCTTCTAACCCGAGGCTTGCTTCTAAGATTCTTCAGTAATTCGACTTCTAATTCTAGTAAGTTCTTGTTTTATTGTTCTTTGGTTTATGAGTTTACTTTAATCCTCTTCCGGTTGAGTATTAGAGTAATCATTGCTAGCGTAAACGTGGTGTTTAGGCTAGGGTACTCATAGATATCCCCTGACTAGCTGGACCGTGGTAGTAGCGAGGAACGTGACATTTCCGAGTTACCTTTGTATCCCATATCTTGTTAGCAGGACGGGTAGGTTTATAGGTGCGGGTCGAACATCCTTTGTGTTGTCTAGATTCCGTGAGCCTCCCCAATAGAACAGTAGATCATCCTTACCAAGGTTAGAACGAGACTACGGTTGCAGTCTTCTCTATACATCACTCACATCGAGAAACATTCTTTGTAGCCTAAAGGGGTAGTAGCAATAGTTTTGGTTAGTCAGATGCACCCTTTCTCCCAGTGGTAAAAATATAAATACGATACTCTGGAAAACCTCCCGGGTGAAATGCTCACCGATATCCGTGCGCTTGCGGATCATTTTCTAATTGCGTTACCAAATATCAACAAGCCTCAGCCTCCCTCGAGGGCTACATGTGGGGACCCCCTCCCCATTCTGTCACAAAAATTTTCTTCAGTTAGAGTCTTCCAACCCAAGCTGTCCTTCCCATTCCTAAAAAGCTAAAAATCACAAACTGTCCCACTGGACTTAAGGTCAGACGAGCCTGAAGTGTCAAAGCCCATGGGCTAAGATCTTTTCTACTCACCCCCTTAGGACCAGGGAGATGATTTTGTTTGGTTTTTAGGCGAGTCCTCTGGAGGGTCTGAAACACTAAGGAATAGGGAAAGGACTTGGGATCGGAATGCTCCGACCAAAGATCAAAACCTTGGTAATCCACCTTGCCTCGTGTTGCCGAGGCTAGGATGATTCTAAGGGGAAAAACAAATGCAAGACTTAGAAAAAATACTTATAAATATACATATATGTATTAAGTCTCTAGAAGAAGGCCTCACTGGCCGCCAAGTTCACGCAAGCAAACTAAGCTATTACAAGGGCTCTATGGCCCAGTTTTCTCAGGCTTTGGTGGATTAAGGGGGAGCATGATTTTAGTATCGAAGAAGTTGGCTAAGGCGTCTCTAGGGACCTCCGCAGCGTTGGCGAGCTTTTGGACCTCCTCTCGAGCCTCGTCTTCATCATCGCCGATGACGTAGCCTTCACTAACCACCAGCACATCGATGCCGAGGTAATGAGAGCACACCATCGCCAAGGCCCTCTTCACCCTGGTGTGGAGAGCCATCGTCAGCCTCTCACCCACACAGGTGTAAAGAACCCCGATGCGCTTGTGGAGGGAGCTCCCTGGCTGGCCCACCTCGACCCTGAGCCCATTGCAAACCGAGGCCACGGCAGCCCAGAGTGCAGAATGCTCAGTGGCCTCAGCGTCTAGGGTCTTCCACAGGGCCTCGGCCATCAAAACTGCCTCAGATATCTTCCTCTAAAAGCTTGTAGCAAAGCAATGTGTGAGAAATGGGACTCTGACCCATATACCAGCAACAAAGGTAAGACCACAACTATTACCTTTTACTTCTTTCGCGTGGGTCTCCACCCGACTCTGCCACCAGGAGACATGACCTCGAGCCTCGGTAAGATCATCCCTTGCCTGGTTCAGGGCCAAGTCCTTCTAGGTGAGCAGGGTCTCAACCCGAATCACCTCATTTTGGTACCGCTCGGCGACGGCGCTCCGCTCTTGGGCCTCCCAGACGAGGGCGTCCCCAAGGTCATTGACCTTCTTCTCCAAAGGGGCGACCTTTGCCCAGGCAGCCTGAGTGTTGACGTTTGCTACCGTCATTACTAAAAATAAAGATAAACCCTACCTCTAGCAACAATGCCAGAAATGCACGGTATATAATTAACTTGTCAATTAGCAACTAGCCACTTACTAAGATTCCTAAACATAAAGTAGGTTTTCATCCCTAATTATATTGCTAGGAAATTATTATAGATTCACATGTACTTAATGTAACTAGGCAGATATGAAAGATATAAATATGATATGATTGTAAACTAAATAGGTTCTGTAAGCGGACAAATAATTATACCGTTGTAGCATTTAACCTAGGGAAGTATCCAGGTTGTCGATTTATATTTATACCACTCGGAAGGCTATGTGTTAAACTATAATCTATTATAATGATAAGAAACTATATAGGATGAATAAATGATATTACCAATGTCATATAATCTACTCATAACAGGCAGAGGTCACAAGATAAATATGGATAAATATGGGTGATAGCAAAATCATCAAGCATAATAATTAAGGATAATCATCAGAGCATCTACTAGTCATAATCATAGTTAGCCATTGGATAAACTAGGGAGTTGGATCTAAGGTAATTCTATAACTACATCAATGAATAACTCTAATTAGTGCAATTACATCTAGAAATCATTGTTGAGCTAACCTTATATCATAATCACATGTAAAGAGGCATAAACTAATGAGTACATTAAGACACAAGGGTCACCTCCTTAGGGACCACGCCCATGCTAGTCCTACGTACGGAGGGTGGACTATAGAGAATCCAGCGCAGCTGTCACCTACGTGGTCTACCACACGTCCCGACACGTCACGGTGCACTCGTAGATAAACAAGATATCTAGACACCATGTCTACATGTTGTCTACCATCTACCCAAAGATCTATTAGGTAAATGCTATACGAGCAATTACATGAATTCAATAAGATCAAACCAACTATCCTAGACATATAATCAAAGTAGGCAATGACTATTGCAATTAAGAATATATGAATCTACTAAGAATAAAGTCTCCCTAATATACAGTTGAATACTATAAAGTAAGAACTAGATCTATTACCGAACTCTTGCGCTCCAGACCAACGCTAGGGGCTCCAGATCCTGATGAAGAACTAGATCTCCTCTACTTCTAATCCAACTAACTAGAACTATGAACTAGAAGGCTCTTGATGAACTTGAAGGTGCTTGATGCTTGATGGCTTAAGGCCTTGATGAATAATGGATTGAGGATTGGTGTCTCTAGGGGGGTCTACCCCTGTTTTTATAGTCCGGTGGGATCCACGTGCGCCGTAGGATCAAACCGACTTAACCAATGGCCGAGATGCATCAGGAGAGGCGGTGGAGGAAGCTTCTAGAAGAGGGGGCAAAAACCCTAAAGGGGGCACCGGCTGGCACTAGGGTGGGGCCGGCCGGCCCCACCTGGTAGCCGCCAAGCCCCCCGTTGCTTCGGGTGTCTTCTCGATCCTTCCTGAGTCTTCCTGTGATGTTTCTCGTGGCGGATAAGTTTTGTGTTTATTTTCCACCAGAATCTCTCTTTTTAGCTTTCCTGAAATTCACTCTTGAAAATACAAAATATGCAAAACTCGTGGAAACTGTCAATTTAAACCTTAGTCAAGTGTGTATTCATGTTCTCATTTGGGTTTAAAGTTCTAATAAAAGTTGACATTATCGACCATCAACACCGAGCCTCGGCCTCGAGCTCAGAGCACTGCCGCCGAAGGTCGGTGGCCTTGTCGCATTTCTTTACAAGTCTCTCCTCGGCCAATTCTCGTGCGGCCCTTTTCTCCCACAGAGTCGTCCACACATCCCGCTCCCGCCGGAGAAACTCTAACTTTTCGCGGGACATGAGCATGAGCACCTGCAAGGCAAAGTCACACGAAGAATTGATAAAAGGGGCAGGCAGAAATAATAAATTATACCCCAAAGGGACCAAGTTTCCATAAACTGGCGAAGTTGGAGAGGTCCCGGCCCACAAGCTCGGCCACCTGGTTGATGGCCTTCATGCTGGCACGCCTAGTCTCCTCCAGACCCTTCTAGAGGTATGCCTCAGTAGGGTCGTCGAGGATGAAACTGGCCCCACTTTCTGGGTCTTCAAGGTTAAGCCAGATCACCAAGGTTTCCCCCCATGATCCAGCGGCCCCCCCATCAGCACTCTAGCCTTCTGGCTCCATTGTCCCTTTCCCGTGAGGCCTCTTTGAGGCAACCTTCACAGGGGATTCGTCAAAAAGATCTACCACCACCGGGGTTGGCTTCTCAGTGTCGCCCAGATCGGTGTCCCCCGTCAGATCAACAGCCTACAGGGCTAGGACTGTCCCTTTAGAGGGATGGGCCTCCGGCCCCTAGGCCTTGGGGACCTCGTCTCTCACAACTCGAGGCTCTGGTGTCTTCTGTCGGGCCCCTTTCTACGCCTCTTCCTAGGGTGGCCCTCCTCCGTGCAGCCCAAGGGAGGTGGTGACCTAGGCCTTACTAACCTAGGGGTCGATAACGCCCCCCTCTTGATCGTCTTAAGGGGCGCCAACCCGGCTGGCGAAGCTTTCTACTTCCGGCGGGCGAAAGGTGACAGAACAGACAAAATGAGAAGAAAGATAAAAACAAAAAAGGAAAAAGTCTTAAATAGTGCTTACCTCACTCGGGGTAGTGGCCCCTTCTAGGAACTTAGCATCCCCTGGGACCCGAGGGCAGCCAGGCGTGAACAAGGGGTCACTGTAGGCGTTGCGGCGGCACCCACAGTCGATCCGCCCCTCGGGTCATTCGCCATGGGCGTCGCCGTGGGCTCCGCCTCCACCCTGGCCTCGATCTAGCCTCAATTCGGGCCCCAGTCTCCCCCTTAGGGACCCGGGCCTCCAGCCCCTAAAGTGCCTTCTACGCATCACGCATTGACTTTCCTTCTTCTTGAGGACCTGGAGCTACCGGTCCCCCTCGGGAGCTTGCTCCTCGCTCTCCTTAGCATTTGTTAAGGGGGCGTCGTCCGTGCCCCTAGCAGCTAGCGGCCCCTCTACGGGAGCCGCCGACCCCCCGAACTGGAGACTCCTCTAGGAGCTCGTTCAGCCAGTGGGGGTCTTCCGAGTCCCCCCTCCCTCTGAGATGGAGGCCTCGGGGGACTCTAGCTCAGGGAGCCCTACCTTCCTGGACTCACGACGACGCTTGGCCAGGTCCTCCTCCATGGCCTTCTTCGCCTTCTTCGCCTTTGCCTCGTCGGCTAGGCGCTTCTGTTCTTCGTTCTTCTGGCGGTTCTTAGCCCGCTTCTCCTGGTCCTTTGGAACCGGAGGCCGCGAGCTCTTAATGAAGCTGAGCTTCTGCAAAAAGACGCCAAAAGAAACAAAAAGGGTTGTAGAGGGAACCTCAGAAACAAATAAGGAAGCAAAAAGGAGTACTTACCATGGAAATATAGCCCTCTTCTGGGTGCATCGATATGAACCGATAATCCTTTGCTAGTTCCAGCACCACCGTCCGTAAGATCTGGTGGGAAATCTCCGAGGCCGACATAGGCTCCTCCAACATCTGGGTTCCAAACAGAGATGCCTCAGGCGTCATCTGATATAGGAACAATGCCTGTTGCACCAGAGGAAGGACATGACGCTTGTGGATGGTGGACACCACCATGGCCATGGTAACTCGCTCCTTCCTCAGCACCACCAGACCTGTCGAGTAGAGGCTCGAGCTTCTTCTACTCTGCGGCGGGCGCCCCCCATTGCCACTTCTTAGGGCACTCCGTCACCACCATCCTGTGAAGTCTGGGAGGCCACCATAGTCATTCTGGAGGTAGAACCATCTATTCTGCCACCCCTGGTTCGATGACAAAATTGAACTCTTGATACAGAGGTGGGAGTGTGATTGCCGCACCTAGAGCGTGCAGCCTCCGACCCTCAGGGGCTTCCAAACCCCACCCTCATTCTTGGACGACATGTCTGCCTTGAATAGGTGGATCTAGAGATTCCAATGGGGCAGAGTCCCTAGATACCCCTCGCACACGGCAACGAAGACCGCCGCCTGTGCGATAGAGTTGGGGTTGAAGTTGTGGAGCTCCACCCTATAGTAATGCGCTAGAGTGCATATAAACAGGCTAGCCGGAATCCCCAAACCCCCAATCGAGAAACGTAAGGAGGCAAACCACATAACTCGCTGGAGGGTTCGGCTCCCTATAGTCCACTGGGGAATGATCCATTCTGGCATCTTCTCGTCTGAAATAGGACAGAGAAGTTCACCCGTCAACCGGGCCATGAGGGCGGCCTCAGTGACATTGCACGTGGGTCATGCACTAGCGGCGGTCATGGCTAAGGCGAGGGCTTGTGAGCGCAGGCAAGAGCTTGGCAGCGACAATGGAGGTGGCTGCAGGAGCTTGAAGGCAAAGACAGTTGGAGGCAGGGGCAAAAGGGAAAGAACTAAGTCGCTCCTTCCTAGGCTTATATAGAAGGAAAGGCCGCAACTCGTCCGCCGCAGAATAGACAGGCGAAAAGAAGAGAACTGTCAATCACTCCATTAACCACGCACGGTAACCCAGGTGCCCACTCTTCTAATTTCCATGCTAACCGTGCATGCGTGCGCATTAAATTCGATAGGTGAACCGTCCTGTCTGGGCACGGTAAAATGGCGTAGCCGTTCTGACTTCCAATGGGAGCCACATCAAAAAGGGTGCCGCATCGACTGTTCAGGGGCGATTCCTTCTAGGATAAGGAGCGCTTGACCCCCTCACACCTAAACGACGCCTTCCAAGGTAAGAAACCCCAGGCCATGGCCTCTTACAGTCTGGAGGTTGTGAGACTGACCCACAAGATGGGTTTGAATAGTTGCCTTAGGACAGCAGAGCAAGGGATGACCGAGGACGAGCCCCAAAGAGGCCACGGCCCGAGCCCAAAAGAGGATCGGCATGTCCCTACAAGTCACGTCCGAGACCCATGTGGGTGTTGCGTGAGTGGGATCCCATCGAGGGAGGCATCGAGCCCTCAGAACCTATCGAATGGTACCGACATCCACCGTGATCGCCCTTGGGTATATTGAGATGTGCCCATAAGGCCGCAAGCCAACCCCTTTTGAACAGGACTCGGACATCCACTTGGACTTACCCATTAGTAGCTCCCCAGGAGCATCGTTACTCACCCACCGAGGGTAGTGTGGTGTCTCCTATCCCTCCTCCGAGAAAATGGATGAACGAGGGGCATAAATAGAAGTCAGGGAAGTCCTTGATCGACCCTTGCCCATGGGTAGAGGCTCGGGGGCTTCACCTGCACCGGAGAGACGGGCACTACATGTAAAGAACATGCACTATTCCCCAAAAGCTCCCCTAAGCAATAAGGAGTTAAAGCCCTTGAAGGAATGAAACCAATCCTCCAAGGGCTCGGGGGCTACACCTGGTGGGTGCGCTCACGCGCACCCTCTGGAAAAGATGAGAGCCTCGGCCGAGCAACATAACCCTCGAAAGAACCTCTAAAGGAGTACTCAAACTCCTCCACAGGCTCGGGGGCTACTATCGGGTGTTGGGTATTTTAAACGCAAACAGAAAAATCCGCAAGCGCACGGATACCGATGTAGCTTTCACCCGGGAGTATTCCAGAGTATCGATTTTCCACAGAGAACGTGAGTGTACTAATTAAGATCCAAGATCGCCCAAGGATAACTATATAATTATTTTTGGTGGGAAGAGAGGAAGTTTCCTGAGAGTTCTCTAGTTGATCTAAGAATCAAGAATTACTTCAAGATTATCTATATCGGGACATCAGAGCACTAACCACAGAAAGAGATGAGAAGGGGGCTAGGAAGGTCTGACTACGGTCCTACAAACACCGATCCGAACGTGGTGGAATACGTCGACCGTTAGGGCTGTCACTACCCTAAGGCTACCACAACAATCCGCAGGATTGGGTGCAATTCCAGGTAATTGCAAGACTAAACACCACGTCTAATCTATTAATTACTACTCTAGCGTTATAAAGACTAGAGCACTTGATGCAAGCGGGAATCCAATAAATAACTTGAATGTAAATAAAAGTAATTAAAGAACTCAGGAATTATGAATTGAAGAACCTGGAGAACGATGAAGAACGAACCAGATGCTGCAAAAGTATAATGTCGAGGAAGATCCGACAGATCCGGCTCCTCCTCCGCTCTCCTCTTCTCTCTCCCTATTTTCTAGATTACAACTAGAACTAACTAGAACTAGAACTAGAGGAACTAGAACTAGAACTAGATGAACTAGAACTAGATCTAGATAAACTAGAGGTAGAACTAGAAGAACTAGAGGGATCCTCTCTACTTGGATGAATAATTGAAACCCTAACTTTGATTCTGTAGAAGAGGTATGATCTCCAGGGGCCAGGGGGGTCTGGTTTTATAGTCCCTTCAAGTGAATCTGGGCCGTTGGATCAAACCGACATTGATCGTGTGGTTTTCCTTGATCCTTTAGGTCGGTGGAGCAATATCCCGAAAGAGAGTCCTGATTGGACTCTGGCTGAGGGCGGGCTCCCAGTAAGGTAGGGCGGGCGCCCACTGCCTGAGCCCTCTCGGCCTCCGCTTCGGTCCCGTGGCTTCTGGAGTCTTCTAGATGGTAGATAATTGTGCGGCACGTTAATATCTCTATGTAAACCCGACGTGTGGGCCTTTCTTCCGTATTTCTTGATAACCCCCTGCAGAAATAGACAAACACCAAAACTTGTGGAATTATGTCAGATAAAACCCTAAGTCTAGGTGTTGGTTGCATTTGGATCCTTTTCTATGATTAGTTGATGGTTAATTGTGAGCATTAAGGACCGTCAACAAGCTCCCCCAAGCTTAACCTTTGCTCGTCCCTGAGCAAAGATGAACTCAAGAGTTTCTGCAGTGGTTTCATAACTTAAAGATACACATGCGTTTAAACAAGATCTCATCTCTGGTTAGAGTAAACTGTTAAGACTTAAAACTTACTCATTTACCTTCCACCATGGGGCTTGCAACCGTCACTTGTGTCTTGAGTAGTTAAAAGATAGAACGGTCTAGTCAAGTGCCATGTCTCTTGTTCTTCGATTAACTATAGCTCTGGAGTTTTTGCAGATTTTCAAATAAAACTCAGAGATTCCTTGTATGACTCTCTCTAGTCTCTCTTTTGTGGTATTTCTGGATCCTTACCAAGGCAGTAATGGTGTATGCCTGCTCTCAAAGTATGTAGTATTTTTGGTATGAGGCATAGTGCCATTGCCTTCTCTCTCACCCTACTCTAATAAGGTTTTGATATCTGGAGCTCATAGGTGGGAGACAGCTAATACATACTTACAAGACATTTATTGCATAGTCAAACCATGGATCCAGAAGAACAAGTCAATAAGTCAAATCAAGATGTGCATGTGTGGCGAATGAATGGTGTATGGTGGAAGTCTAATTCTACTTATGCTCTTTTGAGGGGATACATACCTTTCTTGCTGTTTTGAAACTTTTTGAGGAGAATGAGATGCTCTATATTTTCTTTTTTTTCTTTTCTCTCAGGTGGGTATCTTGTACCCCTAATTCTACTATCGGATACTTGTCCATTTTTACCTCTCGTCTCACTTTTTTTCGAGGTTTCGGGCACTTGCCCCTTTTTATTTCCTCGTATCTCTTTTTTTTTCTTTTTTTTTCTTTTTTTTATTAGAGCACTCATCTCATGAGATAATATCACAAGTGGTAGTAACAAGATAACTTGAGCATTTATTTCATAGGGGAAAAATAGAAATATTTTTGGCTATTCTCTCCCGGATTAGGAGTAGAATATTTTTGGGTGGTTCTGGAGATGGAAATGGATGGATATATGTGGATGCGTACTTCCGGAGTAGAAGCAGCATGTATGAGTGAACATGCAAGTGAATCTTGATTTTAACCACATGACAAGCTCCTAAGGGTCTACACAGCTTGACCACACTCAATGCTCATAAGTAGTAAAGTAAATGTGTGGTTCATAGTCTAGCAAGCATGTATATATGGCTGTGGTAGGAATTTAAACTCTCATCATACAGGAACTCATCATGCAACATTTTAAAGATTTTCAAAGATAAAATTCTCCAGAATTCTAGCATCTCTAGGAACAGATAAACAGCAGCTCAACCTTCCCATATCATATCCGTTAACGACTTAGACTTTAGATCAAGTACTCTCTCCACAAGTTCAGGTTTAGAGCAAATCTTAATTAATAACAGTCATGCCTAAACTTGAGAGAGATTTCAATTTTGATAACTAATCATGGCAGAGCAACTATTCATCATTTCCATGTGAGAGCTTATCATGAGGGTTCATAGCAAACTTTATTTATTTATTTATTTAGCAAGCTAAGCAAAGATATATATATATAAGCACAAAATCTTTATTTGGGTTTTTATGATTATGCATCTTTTTATTAATAGAGTAAAGTATAAACATGAGTAGAATACTTAGCTGGATAAATGGGGGTGCTCTCCCCCAAGCTGGATTTTGATGTAATTTCTTCTGATGTAGCTAGCAGGTGGCGGAGGTGTATTTGAACGTCGGCAGCACCCTGATAGCGATTACGATGTCCTCCGTCTGCTAGTCTTCTTTGATCCTTAAATTCTGTGGAGCTCAAATAGACAACAAAGCTTTGTGGAACTAGTTAAGTGTTAGCATAAATATCTAGCCTTTATCATGTTGAGCCTCCTCAATAAATGTTACACTCTTTAGTAGGATCATGAATTTATTTTTATATTCTCATTTTTATAGCGTATAAATATATTTATTTTATTTTTATGCCACCACAGTGAATGTACTTATGGGTTTTATGCCATGAGCATACTCACATGGGGCTTACTATTTTTTAACATTTTTATTTTCTTTTCAAGATGATATGAACCTGATTAACTAAGCAAACTATTTTAAATAATTGAAAGGAAATGGATAACTACCAAGTTTACCTCTTGGCAAGGCGTTCGGTGCTTTTAAGTCCTCCGAACGGGATTCTCCGTTTTCTCAGTCGTCCTGGGATTCGCTGGGTGGCGTAGTCGGTGGTTCCGGCGGCGCCTGATCTTCATGTATAACTATCTTCTCTTTACACACCTGACTCGGTGCTACGGTCTCCTCAGGACAGTTCTGTTCAAGTTGTATGTCTTGAGACCTTATTTCTTCTCCTTCGTAGTCTACCCATCCGTCCTTGATGATTTGCCTCCTCTGGTTGCGGTTGCGTCGTCTTCTTCTTGTCCTGACCTGCTTAGAATCTTCAACTATATAGTTAGGGTCAGTAAAATAGCGGCGTACCTTGTTAGAGGGGAAGTGCATGTGGACTTCTCCGGTTCCAATGTAGATGATTGCTTTAACGGTGTTGAGGAACGGTCTTCCAAGGATGATGAGTGGATCGTACTTGTCTTCTCCCATGTCAATAACCTTAAAATCATATGGAGCTGAATGTATGTTGGTTGTAGGGGCATGGTTCCATGCAGGAGCTGATAAGTGACTGCGCCCATTATGTTGACGTCAGATCTGGTGTCGTAGAGTGTCTTCTGAAAGGAATATCCGTTGATTGTGCACTCGATGCTTGGAACACCAGGGTCGTCCTTCTTGATCAAGAAAGGCAACTTAAGTCGACGATCTTGACCTCCTTGAACTGCAGTGACCATCTTTGCTGACTTGGTCCACATTTGCTTGTTCCTGTTCCTCTTGTTGGTCCTCTTCCTTGTTTCATGTCGGGATTGCTCTGAGATTTGTGTAGTCTTATTCTTGAAGGTAAACGTCTCCTTCCTTCCCTTGATGTAGAAACTGATCTTAGCAGCACTAGCGTAGATGACAGCTCCTGAGGTGTTTAGGAATGGCCTCGCTAGGATGATGGGTGCCCTCTCATCAGTACCAGTCTCTATCACTATGAAGTCTGCTGGGACGTACAAGGTACCAACTCGGACGTAAAGGTTCTTCAATATTCCCCTGGGCATAATGTTGACGCTGGAGCCAAGGTTGTAGAGTGCTTCTGGGAAGTCCATCATGCCGATGGAGATCGGGATGACGGTGCGTCCTGGATCGCCTCTCTTGATCGGCATAAGGTCAGTAATTACTTCCACGGGTTACTCCAGTAGTTATGTCCTCAAGCATCTCAGGGCAGTGATTGCCTGAGTGTCCAGTCTCTCCAGTGTGTTTGTGCTCGTAGATCTAGGTTCTTGACTTGGTGGAGTCTGGGAGTTGTAAAAGTCCTTCATATTTTGTTCAAAATGTACCTGCTCATAGAGACAAGGTAGAGATCAAGTGCATGGGCCCTGTTGGTGGTAAACACCAACAGAACCAAAAGTGTATTTGTTCTCTCTAACATTAAGCATAGTGAGAAAGACAAAGTTGATGGATAATAAAACCATGAGTGTAACATTTAAAACATTTGTCAGATCAGATCACTCAACCTTATGGAAAGATAATCTATCTAAGTAAATATTTTTTCTTTACATGACTATCATTTTCCAAAGATTAAGTGTGCAACATTTTAGTTCATATGATTAGGAGTGTGGAATCACAAAGGTGGAAGGACTAAACATGTTGAATTGATTGGGTTGGTTAATCTAGAGTTGTAAATCATACATGTTTGTCTCTTTTATTCATGTGAACACCAGAAATAAGGAGAAGCTTATAAAAAGAAATGATACTCAAGTACCTTAAGATGTTACCTTACTTGAAGAGTGATGGTACAATATCACCTTGTGGAAGCTTTCCTCTCTTAGCGGTTGTGCATCGTGTTTGTAGCACCCTCCATGGATTATCTCTTGTGAGCTATGCCTTCCTTGTGTAAATTGTTAAACTTCATGTGCCTCTCTCTTTGAAAGTTTTCCTGCAGGGGTTAGTCCAACAAAATATCCAATATCTACTATAGCATACTATCGGTTCAAAAATCAACCTAGACACCATGTCTAATTTGATTTAGGAGGGCACTTTAACCTAAGCATCATGCTTAATTTAAACTCCCTTGGAAGTAAGATCAACAGCCCTAAACTAAGCACCATGCTTAATTAAGAGATAAATGAAACTACTCCAAACCTAGACATATACTAAAGCAAATAAAGGTAGCATGAGAGCATTTATAGAGATCTACTTAAGTGGAGATGAAGTAGTGTGATTAGTATTTATTGAGCATGTCTCAAAGGTAGGGACAACCAACATAGCAACATGGCAAAGGATGTTTTTATATAAAGTACTCCCCCAAGCTTGAATTTTGCAAAATTCAAGTTTGGATGAATTTAATTCAATGTTGTATGATGATTGGTTGGACATACCTTGTGCTTGTCATTCATCCGATCTTCTTGCTCCAATCCTAGAAAGGTTAGTGACAAGAATACCCGAAGGAATTTTTTTTTACAATTATCCTTGTATGCTCAATACACAAGGTAGTGTTGCAAATAATTAAAAGCTTATGTTATGATCTGATCAGTGCTTGTTTTAGGACACTAAGCTTGTCCCTGGGAAACCATCAATTTATGTCGGCGAAGTGGTTTCCCCTCCAACGCTGACCTATATCAAGATCAACTCAACGAGATCTGCAATATTTCTTATAGACATATGCATCAACAACCGCCCTTTTAAAGTTTTTATAAATAGAAAGGATGAGGGGGTTGGAGATCTCGAATGTGGTGATGTTGGAGAGACCAATGGATTGTGAAGATGTTGCATATGAGCATGGAGTAAATGAAGTGGCTATGAAATAAATTCCATGCTCATTAATGCTTAGAGTGAAATCCATGTGGTATGGTGAAAATGATATGGTGAGTGTGGTAAAAAAAGGAAAATAAAAAGGATACACGGACGACTTGGTTCGAAACTAGCACAGCTACCGTTCCCCGGCAACGGCGCCAGAAAGCTTGTTGGGTATTTTAAACGCAAACAGAAAAATCCGCAAGCGCACGGATACCGATGTAGCTTTCACCCGGGAGTATTCCAGAGTATCGATTTTCCACAGAGAACGTGAGTGTACTAATTAAGATCCAAGATCGCCCAAGGATAACTATATAATTATTTTTGGTGGGAAGAGAGGAAGTTTCCTGAGAGTTCTCTAGTTGATCTAAGAATCAAGAATTACTTCAAGATTATCTATATCGGGACATCAGAGCACTAACCACAGAAAGAGATGAGAAGGGGGCTAGGAAGGTCTGACTACGGTCCTGCAAACACCGATCCGAACGTGGTGGAATACGTCGACCGTTAGGGCTGTCACTACCCTAAGGCTACCACAACAATCTGCAGGATTGGGTGCAATTCCAGGTAATTGCAAGACTAAACACCACGTCTAATCTATTAATTACTACTCTAGCGTTATAAAGACTAGAGCACTTGATGCAAGCGGGAATCCAATAAATAACTTGAATGTAAAGAAAAGTAATTAAAGAACTCAGGAATTATGAATTGAAGAACTAGGAGAACGATGAAGAACGAACCAGATGCTGCAAAAGTATAATGTTGAGGAAGATCCGACAGATCCGGCTCCTCCTCCGCTCTCCTCTTCTCTCTCCCTATTTTCTAGATTACAACTAGAACTAACTAGAACTAGAACTAGAGGAACTAGAACTAGAACTAGATGAACTAGAACTAGATCTAGATGAACTAGAGGTAGAACTAGAAGAACTAGAGGGATCCTCTCTACTTGGATGAATAATTGAAACCCTAACTTTGATTCTGTAGAAGAGGTATGATCTCCAGGGGCCAGGGGGGTCTAGTTTTATAGTCCCTTCAAGTGAATCTGGGCTGTTGGATCAAACCGACATTGATCGTGTGGTTTTCCTTGATCCTTTAGGTCGGTGGAGCAATATCCCGAAAGAGAGTCCTGATTGGACTCTGGCTGAGGGCGGGCGCCCAGTAAGGTAGGGCGGGCGCCCAGTGCCTGAGCCCTATCGGCCTCCGCTTCGGTCCCGTGGCTTCTGGAGTCTTCTAGATGGTAGATAATTGTGCGGCACGTTAATATCTCTATGTAAACCCGACGCGTGGGCCTTTCTTCCGTATTTCTTGATAACCCCCTGCAGAAATAGACAAACACCAAAACTTGTGGAATTCTGTCAGATAAAACCCTAAGTCTAGGTGTTGGTTGCATTTGGATCCTTTTCTATGATTAGTTGATGGTTAATTGTGAGCATTAAGGACCGTCAACATCGGGTACCGTAAACTAGGATACCCTAACCAAGAGGGAAAAAAGTGGCAAAAGAGGAACTTAGATCCACAGGAACTCACCTCCCCTTGGGATAAGCAATAAGACCCGAGCCATGGCCTCGAGCGTGACCAATGACTTGCCCAAGCCCTGGCCTCGAGCACAACCAGCGACTCACTCGAGCCCTGGCCACGAGCGCAACCAGTGACTCTCCCGAGCCCTAGCCTCGAGCGCAACTTGCGACTCGCCCGAGCCCTGGCCTTGAGTGCAACCAGTGACTCGCCCGAGCCCTGGCCTCGAGTGCAATCAGCGCCTCGCCCGAGCCCTGGCCTCGAGCGCAATCAACGCCTAGCTCGAGCCTCGGCCTCGATGCCAAGCTTCTCACACACGGCGATCGTACCGATGACGCGACATAGGCCATGCTTCCTCCCATACCGCGGTAGGATACGATGCACACTATTCCATCAACTCCCATCCCTGTAACACCTTACCCATGTCACTGTGGGTATGGCACGACAGGAAAAGGAATGGGAGGTGTTAACTCACACCACTATCACCATGCCTAGGCGATTACTATTCTACTGGTGCAGGATGGAGCATAGGACCTCGGAGGGGATTGCCACGATCCAAACAGGCACTACTAACTTTTGATCCTTATGCCACGCTTTTTTGTTACAACGACAAGATTTGGTTGTAACAAGGGGTGTTATCGCAACCTTTTGCACATTTGGTTGTGATAGATGAAATTTTTGCCACACTAATTATTTTGTGGTCGCAAATGTGCAGATCATTGCGAAAAGCAAGTGTTATCACAACCAATAGTATAATGGTTCCAATAAATGATCATTATTGCCACAATTTTGATTGCGTTGCGGGCAGTTTTATTACCGTTGCAATACTAATATGGTATTGCAACTCTTTAGTTGATGGTTGCGATAATCCATCTATATTGCAACGAATATGTTTTGTTGTATGTATTAGTTACTTGTGTTGCAAAAAAGTTGTACATATAGCAACGAAAAATAAATCATTGCAATCTAAGGTTCTGGAGCACAATGCTTAGCAAAAATATAAGGAAAAAGATTTGCAACTAGGTTTCAAACCATTAATCTAGCTCTAAAGTATACTTGTGTGGTTGTCATTGGCAGCCACAAAACTTTGTGATTGTTGTCTGTCGTAAGGAGGGGAAGGATGTCCTGGTGCTCACAACTCTAGATTAGTCCAGCCCTATGCGATCTAGATTTCAGATTCGTTGCTAAATATACCTGTTCGGGAGTGAATGTAGTCTCCATGGCAACACAAATCAATGCATCGGTCAGCCATTGTTTTTGTTTATTTTCAGATGGAATTTTGATAGTTTTTTGTCAGTACAATTAGATGCATGTGTAACCCACTCAACCACACTAATTAGTAGGTACATGAAAATGATTTGATAGATTGATACCAAATTAATGGAGTAAACATAAACTAGCTAATGCCAAAAGAAAGTCTAGTTTTGCGAGCAAATTTTCTGAAGCTACCTCTGCCCTTATTTAATTTATAGTGTCAAGTAAACATTAACTAGTTACTTGTGCGATGCAAGGCCTGAGAATTTTTCCGAGGCTACCTCTGCCATTATTTCATTTATAAAGCAAGTATGCAATGAGCCGAATTGTGATCTTTCTGCCAGGTGTGGTAATGTGGAAGTTGCTGCTGTTTCGATGCATGGCGTTGCTGTAAGGTACAATCTGTTAAGCCTGAATGCCATCTAGCAAATGAGCATGCCTATACTGTTTTTAACAGACCAATTTCCCATTCTATGTATCAATTTTTTTTATGTATTCTGCTGACACTCAATTCTGATTAAGTTGTTCTGAACTTTGCATACTTGAAGGAGCTTGGAGGAAGGTGGTGGATAGAAGATAGCCCTTCACTGTAACTAAGCCTAAGACTAAGTGAGATGGATCAACTAAATTTACAACTTTTTTTCAGTATCTTTAAATTAAATTGACAAGAATGTCTCTGGATGAACTTACCTAGACACAGCTATGCTTAGATGATAAAAAACTGAATTGGTACATGTATATTCCAAATAACTAGCACTAGGTAATTAAGCTAGCATAAGTAATTATCATTAGGTTGCCAATATAGTTTCTTTTGCTCTGAATTTTAACTTATTTATTGATGATTTAAAACGAATCTTGTGGTGCCTCTTTGTTTATCTTATTAATCATCATATGTTTTCATTTTTATTGTATTATGACAAAAGTCTAATGTATCCTCTTGCTTGTACTAATCCGACATCAGTTCACAACAAGTTCTGCTATGTCGACAAGCGCACCTTCTTGCCAGTAATCGCCCCTCTTCTTTTCCATAGGGTTCTCTCACATTTCTTGATTTGAAAGCAAACCATTGTCAGATGTTGTGCTATGATTTACATTGCTGGTTGATTGTTTTATGAGTCATGACTTTTCTTGGTTTCTCTACAGCAATGCCATGTGAAGGAAAAAGAATATCAAAAGTGAATTGTATCCTTTGGGTGATGAACCAGAACCTGAGCTAATATTTTTTGAGGAAATATTCTATTGTGCACAACTTGTACCTTGGCCTTAAGCACTCACGATTACAAGTGTTCTAGTTTTTTTAGGGAAAACTAATTTGTACAGTTTGCAGTGCTATTATTATTTGGTTGAAATATATACTTCTTGCATAAGGTCTGCATTTATGGTAACTGCCTTGGATTTTAGTTCCAGGGCAGTAAAGAATAGTTGTCATTGGCGATTGAAAGTTTGTTCCATAGTTGTGTTGATATGGTTTGAACTAACTTCCTGTGGAACTGTATCTAATATTAGCTAACTATATTGTCATTGTTAGCCACTTTTACTATCAACTTGATTAGAACCATATTGAAATATATACTTCTTGCATAAGGTCTGCATTTATGGTAACTGCCTTGGATTTTAGTTCCAGGGCAGTAAAGAATAGTTGTCATTGGCGATTGAAAGTTTGTTCCATAGTTGTGTTGATATGGTTTGAACTAACTTCCTGTGGAACTGTATCTAATATTAGCTAACTATATTGTCATTGTTAGCCACTTTTACTATCAACTTGATTAGAACCATATTGCATTGCAATTTGTGTATTTATAACTTTACCTAATTTACTAATATATTAATCTTTTTGTTTTGGTTAGTAGGAGCTTAAACTTCGAGTGGGAGGCTCAGATCAAGCAAGAACATAGCCGAGCTTGTGCTGCCAAGAAGTTTGCAAGTGATTTAGAGATGTTAGGAAGTGTTTTAGTGATGGAAGTTTCTTGTTTTCCCATAAATCGTAGTGTACTGTACTTTCAGTTGTGATTTTAGATACTATTTGAATGGTTGTCTATCTAATGGATGATTGATTTGAATTAATATATTGGTGTGGAATTGATTCTGTTATGCTCAAATTCTTTTGCAACATTTATTTATTAAGCCACATCAAATGTTATGTCTGTTGCAACAAAAATTCTTGTGGTAAACCCTAATGCTACAACTGTGTTATGTTGCTATTGTCATCCATTGCCATGAAAATGTTTTGGTGGCAAGAGATCCTATCGCGATGAAAATTATTTGCATGGCAATATTAGCTATGCCAACGAAGTACCTCGCGTGGCAATATGATTTATGACAACGAATGAAATTGCGTGGCAAATAGTATTATTGCCACGGTATGGCTACTGTGGCAATAACATGTTATCTTTGGCAACGAATAAAATTGCGTGGCAAATGATACTATTGCCACGGCACAATGACAGTGGCAATAATACATGATCTCTCGCAACAAATAAATTTACGTGGCAAATGATACTCTTGCCACGGCATAATGATCGTGGCAATAACGTATGATCTCTTGCAATGAATAGAATTACGTGGCAAATGATACTATTGCCATGGGCCACTATGGTTGCAAGAAACCACTACACTCACAATGCCAAACTAGCATCGGTTGCAATACCTTATTGCAACGTGACTTTTTGCAACCATTGACAACGAACGTGATTTGGTTGCAACATCTTTCTTTTGCAACCAAATTAAGCCAATTGCAATGTTTTTTCGTCGTTGCGGAAGGGTTAGAAGTTAGTAGTGAGGGCTCGGCAACACCACCAACAGGACGACCACGCCGCTACCACTAACACCAGGACGTGGTGACCAATCTCCACGGTACCAATGCCGTAATTCTCCTGCATATCAAGAATGGATAGCAATATTTACACATGTAAAAACCCTGCCTCCTCTTATGACTATAAATGGGGAGGCAGGGCACCCCATAGAGACAGGCGACCACACGGCTAGACAACTTCTGAAGGAACAACTCAGCCAACAATAGACTCACACTCACGCCCACACTCTCTCCATGCCAAGACCTGGGACTTAATCCCTCTCTCACTGCTAGCTTGTACACCCACTTTCAGGTGCAAGGCAATACAGGTTCCGATCCCCTCACTGGACATAGGGCATCGTTAGCTCGAACTATTATAAACCCTCTGTGTTTCTCTTGCATCACCATTCGGTTAAGGGGCACGCAGACTCATCACTCGTTGCTACCTGGACCTCGAGTTCGGACACCGACACTAGTGATAAAGAAGAGTTGTGTGACAATGCTTTTATTATACCTATGTCACAACTAGTGAATTGTCACACCCAATTTTAAGGACAAAATTGAATGCATAAACTCATGTGTGCCCAGAAATCAATCACACACATAAGTTAGACTCGGTTTACTGCATCAGCATTTTAGTAAGCCAATGTTTTAGCATTAATTAATGTTAAGATATGCTTAAGACCCCAAATAACCCATATGATCAGTTGTCAGAACAATAGTGAATCATTAAGTCACATTATAACATAATTATGGATCATCAAGTACAACATCATTATCGGTAACTAGTTATTTTGTGAGTTTTCTGGGCCGCTCCTGACAATTTTACACTCTGCAGAGGTGGTGCACTTTCACCTTGAGTCATGTTGCCCATATGCCCATATGCCTGAGGTCCGTCGACACTCAAACACTTCCAAGATGAGCAGGCAGGGTACACTATGAAGCCTTCCATAGACCTATTCTAACCAGTTAGGGCCGCGAGGTTTCCTCAGGAAGCAGATGTAGAAAACTCCCCTTTTCTATGACACAAATCCATCGCGGCTATACTCATAAAAACAGAGGCAGCCCTACACCCAAAGTGGCAAGCCCCTCTTGCGCCCTTTTGGGTAACCTCTAACGAGTTAGAAAAGATCATATTACTGAGCCAAAGTCAGAGCCATGTGACTCGCCCGGTTGCACTGTAAATCCCAGCTTGTGCCAACAGATAAGTCCTTATAGAGGGTCTAGGACAACATGACCAATAGTCATTTGTACCATACCCTTAAGTTCCATTTATCATAATCATGTTTTGTCAATTAATCTATGGTTCTGTGACTGAAGTATAGATCATATATAAAGTTAGAGCACTAGTATTTCTACCCATATGCAATAAAACCCTTAGGTATCAAGGTATTATGTCATCAACAACTAGGATGTCCTTATAGTTGACAAAATTAGACACATGTAGTGTGAAATGTTTAAAGTGAATAGGACATTGAGGTAAGCCCATGCTATACTTGTCTTGGTTCACAAATTACTGCTGATCCTACTGGTCTTCAAAGAACTACGGATTCACGTAGAACTCCTCACCGTCTCGGCCCAATCAACACGTACAACAACACGCATTCCAATGACAAACATGCAAGCAAAATATTCCTAAAGTTAGAACAATACACCAGCAATAAATAAAACGTTTTCCATAATCATCTGCTCGTTGCAATGATCATGCCAACGCAAAGTTCACAGAAAATGAAGTTACAACACGAAAACTACGCATTAAACTAGACCTCAAAGGCGATCTACAGACTTGTAATTTTCTAGGAAATCTAACAGTGCAAAACCTATACAAAAGTGGTACCATCGCGATGCTTACGAAACTATGAAACTAATGCAATTGAATGGATCAAATTAGAGCTAAAATGACGGTTTTATAAGTGAAACAGTGTAGTGGCAGATCCATAATTTTTACAAAGATTAAATGAAATAAAAATAAATAAAGAAAAATCCTAGAAATCCTCCTGGCCGAGTACTGCAGACATGAATCCACAAGATTCCAGGGACTCTTTAGAAAAACTACACACGAACGGGTATGGGATGTTCTTGTCCGTTGGATTTAAATGAGCGCACAGGATTTGATCGGTGACGCTGAGCGGCGCTAGTGGCCGGAATAGGGGCTCCCGCGGCGGTGCTCCATGGCTGACGGCAAGGAGGTCACCAGAGTCGTTCGCGTGAGCTCTACCGGGCATGATTTTCCAAAGTGAAAGCACTGGGAGAGAAAGGGAGTGAAGGCAAACTTGCCCCAGGGTAAAGTGCGGCCAGAGAGGGCGGCCAACATGGCAATGCGCGGCGGTGCCATGGTTGGCTCACCGGACCTCACGTGGAAGGCCCTAGAGGCCATGAGAACGTCTAAAAACTAGACAAGAAGAAAGAGGTGAGGAAGGCGAGCTCGCCAGCATGAAGAGTGGGAACGGAGACGGCTCAATTCATCGGGACGGTGTGTGGTTGATCGGTGGCACTCCAGCGGCGGTTTTTCAATGTGGATCAAAGACGAGGGGACGAGTGAAAATGGGGTGAGGGAGAGTGGCTGAGGCTCGGGTGCTCCTCAAATTAATGAGGCCAAGGCGCGGGGGGGACGTGGGGGAGGAGTGGGAGCGGGGATGCAGCCGTCGGTTGTCGTTTGTGCACTGCGAAGGGGAGGGAGGCGGTTGGAAAAGGAGATGATAGGTGGGCCCTGCCTATCATCGAGCAAGGAGGGTGGGGGTGAGCACCCTGCTAAGCTGGGCCAGCCCAAAGCAAAAGAGAAAGAAAGAGTGATATGACCACGCCACCAAGCAAGATGTCACAAGCTCCAAGTCAAGCTACATCCACTCAAGTTTCACCTACACCGACACCAGCCCAAGTCATCGATGGACCGATTACACGTAGTCGTGCAAAGAAGGTACAACAAGAGGTCCACGCGCTACTTTGTGAGATTTATTTTAACATTAATGAGAATTATATACTACCTAAGTGTTGTATCTTGATTGTACTTAGGTATATAGAAGAAGAGAAGGATGAATCGGACCCTCAAGAACGGACCAGTGCAACACTAGCAAAACAGACTAGAAGAGTCAAAAACGGACCAGTGGAAGTCAAAAACGGACCAGTGCAAAGAAATCTTCATAACTTTTTACTCACAAAAGCTATGAAGGTCCATGAGGACTTGTTGGAAAGCTTATCGAGTATACTTTCCAATGAATCTAGTGGTGACCAGTTTTGATACCCTATATTGCCTGCAGACCAGAATTAGTACAGACTGCTCAGAAGGTCAACAGTCTGTCGTGACAGAATGTTGATACAACTTGCCAAGTAAAACTGTACCAATCTACAATGTATCGTGCTGGTTGGCATACATTTCTGGAAAGCCCTTTGAGTCTAGTTTCACACCCAAGAAACGGTTCATCATTTGGACTTCTCAATAAAAAGTTATGGTCAGTTTATTGGAAACTGCTCTGGAGGACAACAGTCCCGTGAAGCCACACTGCTGCATGTTCGGACATTAGCACCGGTCGGGAAGGGCCTGTTGCCCCGGTTCCCGAGCCAGTGCTGCCCTTCCGGGACTAAAGGCCCACCCTTTAGTCCCGGTTCGGGCAACCGGGGCTAAAGCCCCCCCCTTTAACACCGGTTGGTAACACCAACCGGTGTTAAAGGGTCCTGCCAGGGCTGCCACGTTGCAGGACCCTTTAACACCGGTTGGTATTACCAACCGGTGTTAAAGGGTTTCTTTTTCTTTTTTTTTTGGTTCACTTCTTCGGTTCTGTTTATTGTTTATATATAATATATAATAACATGTTTTTCAATACATGTTTTGCTGATACAATAATATATTTATATTACACGCATATTAAGCATATATAAATGAAAATTATAGGATTAGCTTAATAATTAAGCTTTGCCTATAATAAAATGAATAAACCACATCAAAAATTAAATAGATATGTAAAAAGCTTTATATATATATAGTTTTATATGTACAAAATTCGTAACACATATATACATAGAGTTTTTTCTCCCAATGTCTACAAACGATACAAATGATCATCGGTGTTTGGAATAAGAGTTTCATTGCCGTTGAAGTGAAACTCGCCGTTTGGATTGATCACTTGGTCGCGGAGAAATCCTGCTATCGTCTCTTGGATAGCTTTGATTCGGTCTTGTTGTAGGACCTTTTCCCTCAGCCATTTCGTCTTTAATTTGAAATAAATAAAAAAGGTATTAGTTATCTAAGTTATTCAATATAATTCAGGAGATAATGAAAAGAGACATGTAACGTACTCTGAGCGTCTCTGTGGGTGTTTGATTGACTTGTGCCATCATGAATTTGCACACGTAATATGCACATAGATTGTTCCCCCCTTCTTGTCTTAAACACCACTGTACGATATATATATATAAAAATATTCACGACCACGACAATAAGAAGGCTAAAAGTTAGCGAAATTTTGTTAGCTAGTAGAACTTACTTGTGGATGTATTATGTTAAGCGGCGCTTTACATCCACTGAGATGTTCACGGTCAATGAATCTTTCCCAAACCCTATACACAGCCATTGTATATCGTGAACTAATAATTACAGAGTCATATTATGATATTTTTGTAGCTGAGATCGACATTACGTACCTTTGAATAATGTTTACCATTTGTTGATAATTTTCTTGTGGTTTTCTCATTGAGTCAAAGATTATCAACCGGTTCTTGGAAATTTCAATGACCATGAGTATCCAGTGAAAGCTGTTTACACACATATATATATAGTCAGTCCTATAATGTAAAATAAAATATGCATGCACTTAATAACTATATAACTCACTCGAAGTTGAAGGGGAAGAGTATTTTTTTTTCTTTTTGGTTCACAAAGAACCTCATAAGATTAGTGCAGACTTCTGTCTCATGATCTGCTGTCCACACTGCCTGCGGAGCCTTGAAAACAATATAAGGGTCAACGAACCCAATACTATTGTCATTTCTCATTCTGAGCTCTCTCATTTGGTGCCTGCATATATACATACAAATCTTAAGTGTGTAAGGATTATATACATGTAATTAAAGAAGTTAGAAGTATAATAAAAAGAAAAAAATACTTACAGACAAAAGCAGCTGACAAGAGATTTGTCAAGAGCGTCGAGGTGGCATAATTGGTGCAATTCTTCGAACTGCATGTATATGAGGTCATCTCCACGGAAGTAGTGATGTTGTCTAATACGAACAGAAATCCAATTATCTCCCCTTTTAGATGCCTCAATGCACCATTTGTTTATTGCAAACATTTGTGTGCCGAGCTCGTGTAAACGCTTAGGATCGAATAAACTCCTGCCCGGTTCATATCTTGCCCTCCATTGATCAACTACCTCGGCTTTTTCAAATGTTTGGCATCCAAGAATGGCGGCAATTTCTTTCATATTTAAACCGCTCTGTCCAAAGTAACGCTCAAGCGAGTCTAGCTCAGACAACGCTAAGGATTTCTTTGGCATCAAGTCTTCATTTGAGCCGTATTGATTTGACACAATGAAAGGGGGCACCGGTTTTGATACTTCTCCGAGCTGTGGGACCCCCTTTCCTACTCTCTTCTTAGTAGGCTGTGAAGACTTGACCAGAGACCGCTCATAGTCCGAAAGTGCTAGCTTTTTCTGAGCTTCGCGTTGCTTCTTTTGATGGTCCGCCACCTTCTGCCTCAGTTCTGATGGCTTCACATAAAAGTACGGCTTTTCTGGGTTAAGCCGTTTTTTCCTTTCCTCCTTTATTTTATCAAAAAATTGTTGGACCTCAGCTTTAGATGTAGCAATTACCTCCTCTTCACTCTTTTCATAAGGTAATTTTTCTGGCGTCTTAGCTCTCTTTGCTGAGGCAGCCTTCTTTGGAGGTGGGACCGATGACTTCGGTCCTTCTTGGGCGGACCGCTTCTTACTACCTCGCTTTGGAGGCGAGGGGACCGACCGTGCACTCTTTGGAGAGGGCGGTGCAGGCGGTGGAGGGGGTGGGGCCGATCTTTTTGGTGTTGGAGAACGCGGTGGAGGAGTTGGAGAACGCGGTGGAGGAGTTGGAGACCTCGGTGGAGGAGGTGGAGACCGTGGTGGAGGCGGTGGCGGGGTCGGTGTGGCCGCCGCAGGTGTTGGAGGCGATCCAGCATTGTCACCATCCGCAGCACTATGATGCGCTGGGGAGAGAACTGGACTTACGTTGGAGGAGTCCCTGCAAAGAAAACAATTACAAGTTTTGTGAGTAAACTTTTTTTAAATTTCAATACATAATAAATAATATAAGAAGTAAAATCACACACAAACCTAAGCTGAGGAATAATTACGAAGCGCTTGCGCCAACAAATAAATGTCTTCTCAGCTTCACCTAAGGTCTTCTCTCCGTCTCCCCCTTCTATGTCTAGTGGCACATTGCCACAACCTTTCTCAACCCTATCAACCGAGACGCTAGCATATCCACCAGGTACTGGTCGATTATGGATTTTTGGAGTGCCCGTTCGGTCGATAGGGTTGACAACAGCGATAGCCACCTTTTTGGTGGCATTCCCATCTGGTACATGCAGCTCACAGGTAGTAAAAGCCTCTGTGACATCATCCACGGGGAAGTGTAGCTTCGTGTCATCCTGAATGGTTGGTACTTCCGTGGATGCGCAGCTGCTTTTGAACTGGCCTGGGGGGATAAAATTGACCTCAGGCTGTGATGTACCTTGCCCTTTCGTCATTTGACTAAGTGCTGCTTGCACTTGCCTTTGAATCTCTGCCTGCATCCATTCTTCACGAGCTTTCTCGCGCTCTTGTGACTGCAGAACAAAAGCTTCTAGGCGGCGAATCCGCTCTGCCTCCTCATCCTTCTTTCTCTGGCGGCTTCTGTAGGTATCTTGATCGGCTTGGAATGATTGCAGCCACGGAACTGCCCCATAGCCTCTCGTACGCCCACCGTGCTCAGGATTTTCAAGCGCATAGGTGAATTCATCCTTCTCCCTGTTAGGCCTAAACTCACCAGACTGAACCGCCTCTCGTGCACGGACTAGTCTCTCTGCTGCTCTAGAGATTTCTTGGCCCCAAACTAGCGCCCCGGTGTCTGGGTCCACGCTTCCCCCATGACCGTAGAACCAATGCTTGGAGCGCTCGCTCCAATTCTTTGCTATTGTCTCGGGTGTGACCCCCCTAGCAAGCATCTCCTGTTCCATTCGGTCCCACTTGGGAACAGCACTCTTATAACCACCTGATCCCATATGATGGTGGTATGCTTTTTTACTGGCATTCTCTTTGTTTCTATTGGCTCGTTCCTCGCCCTCTTCTGATGTTTTGTACTGCACAAAGTCATCCCAGAAGGCCCTCAGCTTTACATATTGCTTGAGGTTGAAATCTGGAGTCTCGTTTTTCTTGACATATTTATTGTACAAAGACTTCTTCCAATTCTGGAAGAGTACTGCCATCTTCTTCATAGTCCAGTCATAAATTCGCACCTTCAACTCTTCATCGTTGGTGTCGAAGGTGAAAACGTCTGTGACGGCTTTCCAAACTAACTCCTTGTCACGATCAGAGACAAAACTGATCTCAGGAGCACCTCGCTTCTCTCTCCATTCACGACAACTGATCGGTATTTGATCTCTTACAAGATATCCACAGTGACTAACATATTTATTTGCATGCTCACCAAGTGGTCTGCCTGTAGCTATCTCAAACTCAAAGATTACATAGCGGCCCTCCAACGGCTTCTTTGGCCCTCGTGGAGGTACGCTTCTCCCCGTAGAGGTCGATCCAGAAGGCTACACGTACATATAGAAACAAAAATACTAAATTAATAACCAAGTAATAAGTCTAAAACCTAATGTAAGAGATGCATTATTTATATATGTTTACATTTACATACCTCGCCAGTATTTTCTTCTTGTTGCACGACAAGTTGTTGCTCAGGGGCATTGCCCTCTTGTTGCTCAGGGGCATTGCCCTCTTGTTGCTCAGTATGATTGCCTTGCATGATGTCGTGGTAATCAACAAAGTACTGACTACCGTCGTCGATCATATTTTGAATGGCAGCTTCCATATAATCAGGATCATCATGAGGACGATCAGCCATTTCTATGTCTGCAACCATACATATATATATATATTCTATATAAGATAAGAAATACACTAATACTACTACAAATGAAAGTGTTGGAGTGCTCTAAAAATAATACTAGGATCTTTTAAGCCAAGTAATACATTAATAAAAAAAACTAGAATAATATATAGTACAAACAAAAATATATACAAAACCCTACTAGAATAAATTTAGTGGCTAAACACTACTAGAACATATATTAGAGACTTATATACTACTACTAGTACTACTACAAATTAAAGTGTTGGAGTGCTCTAAAAATAATACTAGAATCTTTTAAGCCAAGTAATACACTAGAATAAAAACAATACTAGAATAATATAGTACAAACAATAATATTTACAAAACACTAGAAAATAAAATATGATACAAGAATAATATACAACAAATATATACTAAAAAAAACTACTACAAATAATATATTAAAAAAATAATACATTCATACATACAAACTATATATATGTGTGTGTATATATGTACAAAAAATAATACATATATACAAAAAATAAAACATACATACATACTATATATATACTACAAATAATATATTAAAAAAATAATACATACATACATACATACAAACAATTATAATTCATACATACAAACTATATATGTGTGTGTATATATGTACAAAAAATAATATACATACATACAAAAAATAATACATATATACAAAAAATAAAACATACATACATACTATATATATATACTAGAATAATATATTAAAAAAATAATACATACATAGAAACAATTATAATTCATACATACAAACTATATATATGTGTGTATATATGTACAAAAAATAATATACATACATACAAAAAATATTACATATATATATACACATAAAAATATATACAAAAAATAATACAACAAATCAAAACACCATATATACATAAAAATATATACAAAAAATAATACTACAAATCAAAACACCATATATACATATATATATATGGTGTTTTGATTTGTAGTATTAATTTATGTATATATATGTAATATTTTTTGTATATATATTTCTGGTCTAGCTAGTGTATATAAATACATAATTAATCCATGGCGTTCTCGATCTATACTTAGCAAGGCCGGCCGGAGCTAGAGATCAGGGAAGATCGACGTGGCCTGGATGATGTGTGGCCCGCGCGCTCGATCTGGCCGTGCCCCGCGGCGGCGGCGTTGGAGGAGGGCCGCGGCGGCGCTGGTGGAGAGCCGCGGTGGCGCTGGTGGAGACGGTGGTCGCGGCGGCGAGGGAGTCGAGAACGAAACGACGGCGGCGAGAACGAAACGACCGCGGCGGCGCTGGAACGAAGACGAAGACGAAACAACTGCCGGATCCAGGGAGCCGGCGGCTTATATAGGGGCGGACCCTTTAGCACCGGTTCCCACTATGGGCCGGTGCTAAAGGCCCATTTTTTAGTTTAGGGTTTTTCAATTGTTTTATATATACAGTTTATATTATAAATTGTATAGTAAATTAAATATTTTGCATAATGTTTTTTAAACAGTGACATATATTGTAATTTGTTTTAATGTACACATGAAAATTTTTAAACTTAAATATCTTATTGTATTTTTATAATTTGCAATGATTTTGTAAGAATTGTTTAGTATTTTGTTAATGCAAAAATATATTATTCCAATAAATTTACAAAAACTATATCCAATGAACTAGAAATTTATTTTCACATCATATTGACGTAAAACTTTTTATTTTTGTTATTTATTACTAGGAATGCTAGTTGGGTATAATTTTCATCAAATAAAAAATATAAAAATATATATCTTGATGAACACACCCTTTGACCGAACCCTAGATTGTCCCAAATGGAAAAGTCATGAATACAAAGTTTGCTACACTCATCAAGTTCTACATTTTGTCTAATGGTCAACTTTTCATTTGGAAAAGTTTGAACCACTAAATTTTGAATTTTCATAGAACTCATAGCCACGCAGCGGTTTCGGAACCCTAGATGGTCTCGAATGGAAAAGTCATGAATACTAATATTGTTCCACTCATTAAAATCTACATTTCATATATAGACCATTTTTGCATTTGACAAAGTTTTGGGAAGGTGTAGTTGAAAATCCACAATTGACACATATACTTTCATATAGTTTGTGTGAGATTCAAGAATTGGTGGGTATTGTTAACTTAGACTTTCTCAAATGGAAAAGTTGTGTATATAAAAAGTTTAGATCTTGAAGATATCTAACAACTTGGTATTCAAAATATTTTCATTTGAAGTAATTTAGTTTGTCATTTGACCAAGTTTGACCAAGTTTGACCAAAACCCGTCTTGGATTTTATAGAAATGTAATTAGGATTGACTCAAAATTATCCAAATGGAAAAATGGACAATATATAAAATATAGATCTTGATGATCTCTAACAACTTTGTATTCAAACTTTTTTCATTTCAAGTCATCAAATGGGTTATTTTGCATTTGATGATCTCTAACAATTGGAAAAGTCATGAATACAAAGTCATGAATACAAAGTTTGTTACACACATGAAAATTCACAATTCTCAAATATAGTTTCATACAAAGTCAAGCCGACACAACAGTGAACTTCTTCTTGACGTATGACCCTTGGTTATGATCCTGCCGTAACCATGGAGTATCCTCATTGTTTAACAGAATGCTTGGGTCTTTGTTGACTATGAAGGGCGGAATTCGATCATCCCTTTCGTAATCGCCTGACATGTCTGACTTGTCCTCAATTCCGACAATGTTTCTTTTCCTAGAAAGGACAATGTGGCGCTTTGGCTCATTGATGATTGAGTGGTCATCATTTTTTCCTCTCTTTGGTTTCGTAGACATATCTTTGACATAGAACACCTGACTCACGTCTGCAGCAAGGACGAATGGTTCGTCTTTGAACCCACTATTGTTAAGGTCCACGGTTGTCATCCCATACTCCTTGACGACTGTTACCCCACCTCCGGTCATCTTCACCCATTGGCACCGGAACAAAGGAACTTTAAAATTAGCTTCATAGACTAGTTCCCATATGTCTTCTATGCGTCCATAATATGTTTGTCTGTTCCCATTTGGATCCGTGGCATCCACGCGTACACCACTATTTTGGTTGGTGCTCCTTTTATCTTGGCCAACTGTGTAAAATGTGTTACCATTTATCTCGTACCATTTGTATGTGAGGACATGCCATGATGGTTGCCTGGCCAACAAATAAAGCTGCTCATCAATGTTTTCATCATCTTGACATTTTTTGCGCAACCAATCGCCAAAAGTTTCCATGTGCTGACGCATTATCCAAGCTTCATTCTTCCCGGGCCACTGGGACCGTAGGAAATCTTTGTGTACCTCAACATATGGTTCCACCAATGAGGAGTTCTGGAGAACTGTGTAGTGTGCTTTATTGAAGTAATCGTTTCCCGTACCAATATATGTTTTCTTCCCAAGTGTTCCCTTTCCGCTGAGTCTGCCCTCGTGTCGAGATTCAGGAATGCCAATTGGGTCAAGGTCTGGAATAAAGTCAACACAGAACTCTATGACCTCCTCTGTTCCGTAGCCCTTGGCAATGCTTCCTTCTGGCCGGGAACGACTATGGACATATTTCTTTAGGACACCCATGAATCTCTCGAAGGGGAACATGTTGTGTAGGAACACAGGACCGAGAATACGAATCTCTTTGACCAGATGAACTAGGAGGTGTGTCATGATATCGAAGAAGGATGGAGGGAACACCAACTCAAAGCTGACGAGACATTGAACGACATCATTCTGCAGAGTAGCTAGTTGCTCTGGATTGATTGCCTTCTGAGAAATTGCATTGAGGAATGCACATAGCTTTACGGTGGCTAGACGTACGTGTGGAGGTAGAATTCCTCTTAAAACAACCGGCAGCAATTGTGTCATTAGAACGTGACAGTCATGGGACTTCAAGTTCAGGAATTTCTTCTCTGGCACATTAATTATTCCCTTGATATTGGAGGAGAATCCAGATGGGACCTTGATGCTGCTAAGACAATCAAACATGCTTTCCTTCTCTTCTTTGCTCAGAGTGTAGCTAGCAGGGCTTAAGTAATGACGTCCATCATCTGTCTTTTCTAGATGCAGGTTGTCTCATTCTTTCATGCGCTGCAAGTCTTGTCGTGCTTCAAGTGAATCCTTAGACTTCCCGTAGACACCCATGAATCCGAGCAAGTTCACACAAAGATTCTTTGTCAGGTGCATCACGTCGATCGCGTTGCGGACCTCTAGGACATTCCAGTAAGGTAGCTCCCAAAATATGGATTTCTTCTTCCACATGGGTACGTGTCCCTTAGCATCCTTGGGAATAGGTTCGCCGCCTCGTCCCTTTCCAAATACCACTTTTATATCCTTGACCATTTCGAGTACATCATCCCCGGTTCGATTGAGAGGTTTGGTCCGGTGGTCTGCCGTGCCTTTAAAATGCTTGCCTTTCTTTCGTACTGGGTGGTTCACAGGAAGAAACCGACGGTGGCCAAGGTACACGACCTTTCGACATTTTTTCAAAAATACACAGTCAAGGTCTTCATAACAATGTGTGCATGCATTATATCCCTTGTTTGACTGGCCTGAAAGATTACTCAGAGCTGGCCAATCATTGATTGTTACAAACAGCAATGCTCGTAGGTCAAAGTGCTCTTGTTTGTACTCATCCCACACGCGAACTCCTGGTTTGCTCCATAAAAGTTGAAGTTCCTCAACTAATGGCCTAAAGTAGACATCTATGTCATTGCCAGGTTGCTTCGGTCCTTGGATAAGCACCGGCATCATAATAAACTTCCGCTTCATGCATAGCCATGGAGGAAGGTTGTAGATACATAGAGTAACTGGCCAAGTGCTGTGACTACTGCTCTGCTCACCGAAAGGATTCATACCATCTGTACTTAAGGCGAACCGCAAGTTTCTAGCATCATTTGCAAAATCTGGGAATTCTCTGTCTATCGCTCTCCACTGGGATCCATCGGCAGGGTGTCTCAGCATATTGTCTATCTTACGGTCTTCTTTATGCCACCGCAACAACTTTGCATTGTCCTTATTTCTGAACAGACGTTTTAATCGTGGTATTATAGGAGCATACCACATAACCTTGGCTGGAATTTTCTTCCTATGACGTTCTTCACCCTCAACATCGCCAGGATCATCTCGTCTAATCTTATACCGTGATGCCTTACATACTGGACATGCATCCAAATTCTTGTATTCCTCCCCACAGTAGAGGATGCAGTCATTAGGACATGCGTGTATCTTCTGGATTTCTAATCCCAAAGGGCAGACAACCTGTTTTGCTTCATACGTAGTGGTGGGCAATTCGTTGCCTTTCGGAAGCATCTTTTTTATGATCTTCAATAACTGCCCAAATGCCTTGTCAGATGTACCATTCTTTGCCTTCCATTGCGGCAATTCTAGTGTGGTACCCAGCTTTTTTTGCCCCTCTTCAGCGGTGGGATATAGCGATTTCCTGTGGTCCTCTAGCATGCGCTCGAACTTGGCTTTCTCTTTATCACTATCACATTCTCTTTGTGCATCACGGATGGCATCACCAAAAGCATCATCGCCCCGATCATCTTCTGCCGCCACCTCTTCTTCATTATCTCCCCCCATTGCAACATCATTGAAGCCACCGTACTGAGCAATAATATTGGCATGGTCCAATTCTTCTTCTTCTTCTTCTTCTTCTTCTTCTTCACCTTCATCCATTATAATCCCGCTTTCTCCATGTTTGGTCCAACAAATATAGTTTGGTACGAAACCAGACTTTAATAAGTATGAATGAAGAGTTCTTGAGTTAGAATATTCCGTCAAATTCTTGCACACGGCACATGGACAGCACATGAAACCGTCCCTCTTATTTGACTCGGCCACACTTAAGAAATAGTGCACGCCATTAATGAACTCTTCGGAGCGCCGATCGGCATTATACATCCAATTACGTGTTACCATCTGCATTAAAGATAACATATATATTATGAAAACCATGCACACATATAGTTTCTCATCTTATTGCACAACATGTCTAAGATACATAGTTGATTAATTTAGGAAAGCTTGGCTACAACAAATACAATCGCAACTAGCATTAAAAAAACAAAACTAAAATACACTTAAGCAACATAATTAGTTCGCGTCCGATCCCAACTATAATAGATAGATCATTCGCTTGATCAACATCATTGAACTCCTTTCGTCGGCTCACTGCCTCACCACCTTCAGCCTCAACAACCTGTGCAAAAGATTTCTTAATGTGTTCAATGTATTCTTCCTCCCAGTACCAACCTGTACATCCGCCGGTACCGTCCCACTGAAATTAAAAGAGAGAATCAAAAGTTTAATTAATATCATTTAAAAAAATATGCATATATATAAGCAAATATCTGGAAATAACTCACATTACGATCTGGACACTTGTAGAATATACGACCCTTGTTTACTCCCTCTTTCGACACTTTGTACTCCATCAAAATCTTCTGCCCACACTTGCCACAAGTAATGAGAGGGAGTTCCGGACGGTATCGCTTTTGAACCTGTTGAGAGACTGAAGACCCGGTCACGGTTGCCATCTACTATCCATACTTAATTTTAAAACAATTATAAATTCCACATTTACTAGTAAACATGTATGATACAATGGACATTATATGTAGTAATAAAAATAAATCAAGTGATATTAACAAACCAATTAATTTGAACTATCCTACTTTCTATGATCATAAAAATATACTATAATTCATTCTTGCAAAATACATTAAAACTAGGTCAACCATGAAATATGATATATATATATATGGATACTAATTCATGTGAATGATTCAAAATAACAAAGTGGATTTGAGCTAAAAAATGATGGGAACATCACAAGCCAAAAACAACATGAAAAAGACAAGAAAGGCTGAAGTTAGTCACCTCCAAGCACGAAGAGACGATGACGGAGTCGAAGAAGATCAACGATGGGCGTTGGAGATGAAGAACAAATGAAGAACAAGCAAGAAGAAGCTCCAAGAACAACAATGGTGCTCTCGGTTTCAAATGGGCAGAGGGGAGAAGGGAGCCGGCCTATAAACCGGACCTTTAGCACCGATTCAGAGCAAAAACCGGTGCTAAAGGGTTACCTTTTAGCACCGGTTTGTAACACAAACCGGTGCTAAAGGGTTTGCCTCGGCCCGTGGCTGTGGCCGGTGCTAAAGGGGTCTTTAACCCCGGGCCGCAAAAAGGCCGAGGTTTTTGGCCATTTTGGGCATCGACCAATGCCTCATTCTGTAGTAGTGCCACTTCGGGAATCCATTTTGAGGAGACCTTTCACATTGCCTTCCCTCAGAAACTCTATTTCGTTTTCATACCTATCTAGCAGGGCTGTTGCTAGTATAAATACCCCCTAAGACTCATTGTAATCTAAGACTTTTGATGATTGAAATACAGAACCCCTTATGTTTAGCTGTGTGCTAACAAATATTCAGAGAGTGATCTCTACCCCTTGCTCTTGTGATTTCCTCGCGGGATTACATAGGCAGCGGCTTCATCCGCTCCCAATTGGTGCTCCTACTCCCTTCAAGGTATTTCTTGATTGATTGTAGGCTGTGTTGGTTGGTTCCTTGAGAGTGTGGTTGGGCGAATCCTCGATTCAGTTTGCCGGTTAAAGACGGTGGTTGACTTCGAGTTTTATTTGCCAGGTTGCACTAGTTATCGCTGCTTGCAGCAAGTTATTTGGCTGTTCTTCAGCTAGTTATCGGTGTTCATCCTACGTCGTGAAGATCGGGACAACGTGTCGCATCAAAGAGGGGCGTGTGGGCCTAGGGAAACTCTAGGCCAAGCAGGCCGAAACCAGGAGAGGAGAGATTTCTTTTTTTTTCAAATCCATTTTAAAATTAGTTTGAAAACATTTTGAATTTTACTGAGACCCACTCATCTCAATAAAATGAATGCACAAGCATGAATGCTTAAACAAGTAGCTAAGTCCTATGATAAATTTTATTTTAATAAAAAATATTATTTTCCCTACATTTCATGAGCACAAAATATGTAAATAAATTATTTCAGCTCTATTTCCAAGAAAACAAAATTTAGGGTGTTACATGAATGAGTATGATGCTTTTATTTTTGAATAAAATACTTTAGGATATAATTACTGTCTTCATGAAATACTTTAGGATATAATGAGTTTGAAACTCTGTGTGCTTTGAGTAGTTTGGAGGAGAAATTTAAATGCGCTGAATTACCATGCTTATCTAGATGTATATATCACTTTATTGGCAAATATAACTGTAAAGGAGAGATAAAGAAGAGTTGTGTGACAATGTTTTTATTATACCTATGTCACAACTAGTGAATGAGCATGATGCTTTTATTTTGGAATAAAATACTTTAGGATATAATTATTGTCTTCTTGAAATACTTTAGGATATAATGAGTTTAAAACTCTATGTGCTTTGAGTAGTTTGGAGGAGAAATTTAAATGCATTGAATTACCATGCTTATCTAGATGTATATATCACTTTATTGGCAAATATAACTGTAAAGGAGAGTATATGGTGCATCGTGTCTACTTTTGTTTAAATCTGAAATCTCCTTTTGTTGTGCAACAATATGATCAATTAGAGGGCTGCAATAGATATAATAGTGTCATATCGAGATCTCCAAGTTTTGTTATAAAGAAACAGATTAATTTTTAAGAAGGGGAGCAATGTTAGCTACTACCTACAATCTATCCTCCAACAAAGCTCAAACTGAGGACAGTTTGTTCTCCAAAAGGGGAGGATGATGAGGACATGACACCTTTGAGCTTACTCCAACATTGTATAGTGATTATTGGTATAGTTCACTTGGTTCCACTTGTACATATCATTATTTGCTCGTAGGTATGAACGTGTCTCAGTGTGCAAGCTGAATTTTTAGTTCGCTAGCGGCTCGATATTACTTTATTGGAAAGGGCATAACTCCTTCGTCCAGAGTGAATTTGAAGTCCATGCACACTTGATGAAAAGCTTATTTGATAATCTTTCAAATAGATCTAATTTGACCTCAATATCATATTATCAAGGCCTCTAAATCATTGAAACATGTTGTCGCTATTTCTACCAGGAGTTACGTCATCATCATAGGCTTATTATTTACCCTTGGGACCCTGGCCCAAGTTGGAGCATGCCCTAAGGAGATGAATAATACTCAAAGGAAGTCCTTGAATGTCCTCCCCCTTAGCCACCACGTTAGGAGGTCAGAAAGGTCAACCAAGACAAGTCTGAGACCCAATCCATATCAAGTTTGAGTCCATCTCGGGCTTTAAGAGTAGTTTATAGTAAAACAGATGCCCAGGATGCATACCGACTCCATTATCGTTGATCTACATATGGATGGAAAGATAATTTCATAAGCTAACCAATTGCTTTGGTTTTTGAGGTCTAAATTCTATTGGAGTCAATGGAAATCATCAAAACAAATTGACATCTAGAATCTGTTAGGGCGCTGCGTTGTCATCTTTTTGGCCGTTGGGCCTTGTAATGTGTTGGGGAACCTTATTGATGTAAAGAGGGGTCTTTGGACATCGCTTAGGCTATATAATTAGTAGCCGCTACCTACGTTAGGGTTTGTGTTTTGCTTTAGATCAATCTATCTTTAAACAGTATCAGTTTGTGAGACCCCAACATCAAGTGCTTAATCATATATCTGTAATTGTCACTTCAATTGAGTTGCATTTATCTTATTCTTGCTTGTGTTCTTCGATACGCAATAGGGATTAGCCATCGTAGCGAGGTCACCTGGAATGTGACACGGTTGATAACCAGAGGAGATGTGATGCTAGGGTTGTAGGGTTTGTGTCTTAGTGATCTGAAACAGATCAGTGTGTCACTTTCTGACCAAATCGTTATTTATCATGAACTTTATGGAAGATCAAGAATCATGTCCCCATCATGTTCCTCCTTGGATGCGTCATTTTGGAAGATTGTGTTCGGTCAGTGTACCACGGTGGACAGCGTTGTGGCAAGGAAGGTGTAGGCCTAGTAGAGGATTTAATTTTGCAGTGTCAATGGTGGAGGAAGGTGGTCAGGAGCAGAGCGTTGGCGTGGTGATTGGAGGGTCTTGCATCTGCTGGCAGTGGACCACAAAGTTAGCGAGGAGGCCGCCATGGGACGCGCCATGAAGTTGGCAAGGAGGCCGGCATGGGAGGTGGTGGCTAGTAGATTTGAGTTGCCGAGATGACCTACGTGGTTTTGCGGTGGACAGTCCCGCATTGTGGCGGCTGTTTCTGGCGCGATGAGGAGTCTTGACTGGCAACTAGTGGACATGTGTGTCACTTTTGTCTTTGTTGAGGCAACTAGGTCTGGAAGCTATGGTGTGCGTGCTTTGTGTTCGAATTTGCATTGGTTCTAAGTGATTGTGGTGTAATAAGGAATAGCTATATGCATTGGTCGATGCAGAAGCTAGGATATTAATATATTCTCTTTCATAAAAAAACATTTGATCTATGTACTCTATTAGAAGTAATTAAAAAATATCCTATTAATGTGTCTTTGGTGTCTGATATCTACATATTAATATCATTTTAATGTGATGAAATATAATACTTTCATGAACGAATGTTCAAAATTTATAAATTTCAGACACCAACCTAGAGATGCATAATAGGGCCTGTTTAGATCCATATAGCTACTATTTATCTACTAGCTAGTAGTTTACAACTAATATTAGCTGCTATTAGCTAGTTTGGTCCAACTAGAGAAATAGTAGTTATTACTTAGTTCACAATTAGCTAAACTATTAGCTAGACCAATTTAGATCTAAGGAGATAATTATTAGCAGCTAACTGCTGTCTCCTTAGATAAAAAGGGGCTAATAAGTAAGGTTAAGACGCGTAATGAATTGGAGATCAGCCACAGTCTCCGCATATATAGTTGTTAGAGATTTAGTACATTTTGTTTATTGGTTTAGAAAATATGTCGGGCAGGATGCTCTACCCTCTCTACCCCAGAAAAAGAAGTGTTGTCTAGTTCAACTGTGCATTAATTCTTTAAAAAACATTTATTTATAATGGCTCATATATCAATTTGCATCTTTGATGCTTTTAAATTCAATGTCAGCTGCAGTACCAATCTCTTAGTGCCTGCTTAGTGGCTCAATGCCTCAATGTGCACCTTCATATTCGATCGGGTCCCAAAGAATGCCGACATGCTTTTCTTCCTCAACTAACGTGAGAATTTTAGTAATTTCCTGTTGGTTCAATATTGACAATTCCAGACCTTAAAGTCAAAGATGGTGCCTTGATCCCACCAAGAAACTTTTTTAAAAAACATATATTAGCAAACATGCTTATATGTTGCAACGGAATCCAATACAAACTAAAATTGAACTAATATACGCAAGTTATTCTAACTCGCTCGATCAGCATGAGTACATATCACATACGAGATACAGAGGGCGCGGTCCAATACGTCTTGAAAATTGGACTTCGTAACACCATTGGTAGCTAGACATGAATTGTTATAACCCATATGCATAGATCATATGTGTCCAGCAAGTGATGGAAGAAACTCTCCAATATCTGACAGTTATGTGTGAGATGAAAAAAAGAATGAAATTTTGGTTCAATATTAGATATAGGTATAGATTTATCCCCACGAGACGAAATTTAAGCAACGATCAGTTTTATACGGTCATATTCCTACAAAATCCTACACTAGCGCTCAATGTGAACATCGACTGAGAAAGCTTCTCTTAAACACGGAGGAATCATGTGACATATATGTGCTTCCGATCTGTATATGTCACCTGATCAACAGGAATCAGGATCCTGATCACTGATCAGATCAAAGAATTCATCACGCAGGTCTTCGAATAATTTCTTAAAAAGAAAAGAATAGCACATTATTAGCACCTGATGCCTTCTATCGGAAGGCCGGACGCTCGTATACGTGCATGGACTATAGATGATATTCTTCACGGCTGCGCCAGTTACCACCTTCTAGCAGCTTGTGTACAACAACACCTCATATGCACACGCTGCGTGGTCCATATATTCTACATTGCGTAGTATAAAGACAGCCGAGGGTTGATGCGCATGTCTGAAAACTCTCATCGTACGTCGTACGCACTATATATACAAATTAAATATGCCACAAATTTACCAAATATCCTAACGTCGTAGTAGCAGAATAATACATCATCTCTATCAGAACGAAACTTCAGAGGGTTCCTTCAGCTGGACACGAGGATCTGCACTCGTTCCATGCCAAACACAAGTTTGTTGTGAGCTAGTTAGCATACTGAATATAAAGCTAGCTAGCAGCAGCTAACAGCATCAGATCAACGCATCAGCGAAATGGACTGTTCCTCTGCAAGAATGGCAACAAGCAGATCATATAATGGAAAAGAAGCCAACAGCATCAGAATGGTTATTATATGATTAGATAGTGTTCTATGAAAAGCATTACGTGCTCCTTTCTAAAAAGAAAAGCATTTTACATGTATCAGATAAAGAAAAACTAATTTAATGCAACACAATGATGCACTCCAGTAAGCTTGTACCTTTCTTTTGAACTACAGGACAAACGTAGGCATCATTGGTGGCTTTTTCTGGGTTTTAGATGAACAATAATATCGTTTCGTTTAGATCTCCGGATCACGTTGGAGAACTGTTATTTTTTTCTGGGTTTTAGTTTCATTTATTTATGATGTCTCTGCCGGGTGTTAGCGCGCGGATTTCTAGGGTATTGTCCTTGTTTAGAGATTGGTTGCGTATACGCTGAGTTCAGGCCTTGTTTAATTCATCCAAAAACTAAATTTTTTTTTCAAGATTCCCCATCACATCGAATCTTGCGGCAAATGCATGCATGGAGCATTAAATATAGATAAAAATAAAAACTAATTGCACAGTTTGCCTGTAAATCGCGAGACGAATCTTTTAAGCCTAGTTACTCCATTATTGAACATTGTTTGTCAAATAAAAACGAAAGTGCTACAATGTCAAAATCCAAAAACTTTTTGGATGTAAACAAGGCCTCAGTTTTATTTTTTGTCTGGCTACATATAAGTTGCTCTGTTCTTCTCTTGTTATATTTAAAGCAATCACTTGAGTAATTTAGCGTCTCTTCTGCCTTGAATTAGAAGGAAGATTAGGGTTGGGATTCAAGGGCTTACAGAATCTGATGAGCTCATTAGAAGGATTGTTAGGGGAGCAATCCTGTGTCGGCCCGACGATGCGCGAACAAGGGCCGTATGGGGTGACGCGGTGGTGGCATCGTCGGCCGGCTAAGCACCAGGAGAAGGTAGTTCAGTGAGGCAAGGGCAGGGACAAGATAGATATAGCTCACAACCACCACTAAGTTAACGTAGCAGCAGCGGATCTGGATAACATCTCCGGCCGCTGCCATGTTAACCTAGTGGAGATGGTGGTTGGTGATGGATCTCTGGCGTTGGAGGAGCTGCTAGAGCTAGGCGGGGAGGCGGAGGCAGCTTGGGCAAGCGGTGTCATCTTCGGGGTTAGGTGAGGGCATGAGCGGAGGAAGAAGATGGAAAAGAAGAAGATAAGGTGGAAAGAGAGAGATATAGAGATTTGATTTGGGGCCTCTATTCTTATGTAAGGGTAAAAAAATTAAAATGTTGATTGCCCTTAGATTAGTTAGTTTTTGTGTGGACTTTTTAGGATCATTTATGGTGAATTTGTGCCCGGGGGTTTGCCGGGTTGGTTGTGCCCTTGGGTTTTCTTGTATTTGGTTTCCATCCTTCTAGTATAAGTTCAGCAAATCTCTTGTTTGTCCATAAAAAAACAAATATAGATACTCACAAAACACAACATTATAACTCTCCCTTCTGTGTATGTACACACATAACATGTAGAATTACTCAACTCTATTATATGGTTTATTATCCGCACTTAGCTTAAAGCGCCTTGTCGTCATATCGAGATTGAAAAAAATCTTTTCGGAATCTGTGAAAATAGGGGATTGAAAGCAACTCAACAAAAGGTCTTATGCGTAGCCTAGCACAGCATGAGCTTAATCCCGTATTGTTGATATATGCGATCAGTGCATGTTCAATGGTTCTGTACTTGGCCACATGACGAGAGATAACTAGAGACGGCTCGTCAGGGCCAACGAGAGCCCCAGGTTTCTGCTTGATGTGTGCTGGGTATTTGGCATAGGATTCGCTGTATGAGATAACAGCCCCCTGCTGGTACATGACAATCTGCAGTATGTTCGATCTTGTGGTGACAACTGAACATATTCTGAACTGACGAAAACGCGATAAAAGCAACTTGGTTTTATTTCTATGGGAGGAAATCCTAAATGAACAAGAGTAATAAACTAATAAATTGGTAAATGCATACGTACGAACAAAAACTCATCAAACTCGCCTCTAATTTAATTTCCATGGCCAAAGTGAGAGGTGGGTGTTGTTGCTTACTCGCTTCTCTCTCTCTTCGGCTAGATTACAGTCACATTAAAATGTGGATAAGAGCGATGAGAGGTAATTCATTCCTACCTCCCACATTCACTGTCAAAATTACATCTGAGGCGCGAGAGGTTAAGTTTTTGCATATGTTCACATATACTTTTGTCCATCTGATATTTACTCTTACTTGACATATGTAGCAAGCTTAGAATAGATTAATAGGGTCATATAGGTTCTAACGAAAATAGCACATATTTAACTGGAGAGAAATTAAAACTTTGCTAGCAACACTGCAAAAAAGCAAATAAAACAAGCTTTTATCACAAGAATGTGGTTTAAATCTAGACTACTTAGAATATCCTAATGGTATGGATCGAAATCTATTAAAAAAGAATAACAATCGCTTAATTAGAGCATCATCCAAGGCCATATATATTTATTTACACAAAAAAACAATGTTACCATGCATATTCATTTTAGAAAACGTATTCCAGTACGTCGATTGCACCTCACCAAGCATAATTATATATACACAGTACCGCTATGGCTGAGAATTCTCTGTCGAGCACTATCAAAGCTCGGTAGGCCATGTATGTCGGCTCGCTTTAATTTCTTTTTTCTTCTTCTGGAATAACATCCGATATGTCTGAACCGATATGGGATGTGTGGTCAAGAATATATCAACTGTCGCCATCTCTCAAATAAAAAAATTTGTCTTCCTCAAAGTTCATATTTTATTATGAACTACAGTATATGTTTTGACGACATACCACAACAACGGGCCAGGCACGGTCAAACATGAAACCTTTTGGTGTGATCTTGGTTCTACAAACAATTAGTGGCAAGCAATCCGCATATCATCAGGGTTATCGACAAAGGCGGTGTGTATGCTAACTATTTTAGTAGTGTGGGAGGTTTAGAAAGAGAGAAATGCAAGAATATTTGATCACCACCATAACACAACAGAAGCACTCATTGGCAAGAAAAAGGAAGATGCTAGACTCTGGTGTACAGCAGGAGCCAAAAAAAACTTTGTGAGATTATTCATACCTCCGTTGCTTGAGGCTTAGCTTACCTTTTTATCCTATTTTTTTTAAAAAAATCCTTTTGTTGTTTGTTTGGTACAGTGCATGTATGGATATACATTGCTCATATCATATTTATTTTCACATTTTTTAAGGTTCATCGGAGCGAGATACAAACACAAACGCAGATTTGTTTTAGTTATAAATACAAATTAATGTGCTTCGAATACGGGACAAGTTAGATCTGGATAACGTTGGTCAAGAATATTTCTTGGAAATTGAATAAATGCAATATAATATCTACATGTAGTTTATTTTTCCTACACCACGCACTTACAAACTAATGGAGGAAAAGCACAGTGGCCAATTGACCTTTGAGCCAATGGGAAAATCGTTATATCGCCAGCTTGGTGAACGATCCAGCGATGAAAATCACCACTGTTACGACCACAATGATAGCTATTTTCACTGCTGGTTTGTTCGGCCAATGCACTCCACCTACTATATATATGATCTGGTGGTGAAAACCGCCGAGAACAAAACCACTTTTCCGTTACTCCCTCCACTTCATTGCATGAGCCTTCCACCCTTTCTTCCCCATTCGATGCTCATGGAGGCTTGTGTTATCTTAAACTTGTGTTCTCAAGCTCATATATCTCATGTTCTTGAGGAACATTGTGGTCAGATTTGATGAATGGACTCTTGACTAGAATTGAATGTATAGTCAGTTGCATTGTGTAGGTTGTGGGCTTTATGTAATACTATTAATTATAATACTACATTTAAATTAGTATTTAGAAAATCCATTATGACTACGTCTCTAGACAAAATGTTTTGTTGATATGGTAAAACTGGCGATGGATGAAGACATCACCACCGGATCAAATGCCGCACCAGCTATATAATGATGAGCTCTTCACTTCATCACCACCGGATCAAATGACACACTAGCGATGAGATGAGCTCTTGTTCATTACCTCCAGATTGCACATCGCATCGGCACTAATGATCACTTCATCATCGTCAGATCAAACAACACATCAATTGTGATGATTTCTTCATCACCGCCAAACTATATGCAAACCGAAGCTGAGGTCCACTTCATCACTGTTGGATCATATGCCAAACTGGCAGTGATAGAGACAATATTATTACCGGACCAAATGACACTTCGGCGATGACGAGCTCTTCTTATCCAGATTGCACGCCACATTGGCGGTAGTGATCACTTCATCACCGCTAGACCGTATGCCAAATTGTAGGTGATGTCCACTTCATCACCATCGGATCATATACCAAACTATGATGATAGAGACAACATTACCGCTAGATCATACGCCAAGCCACTGGTGATAACCTTAGTTCCATTGCCCACTTTCACAAATGCTGGCGAAAAGTGACAGTGGAAGAGGATTATGATCTAGCATTCTGTAGTAGTGATTATCCGACTAGATATCCAATATCCAACAAATGCTACCCATCTTAATTATATTATATTATTATTATCTGATTGTTTACACCATATTTTGGAATGGTACATGGGAACCCGGGATTCGGAGAATGCACCTAAAGACCACGCCCCACGTGGAATTGACTGAAGATGGTGACATCAACATCATCGGCTCAAGTGTAAAGAAGGCAGACTCCATCGATTTGGAAAGCTGAGGCGCATTCAACATCGGCTATGCCATAAACGTTGTCGGACTCTACTAGAAGGAAAAGCATGGAGTCTATCTAAGTTAGGATGTTTTCTTTTATTCCAAGAATTATAAAAGTCGTATTCGTCTATGACTCACATTTAGCCTAGGGTATAAATATAAATCCCGACTATTGTAGTTAGACACCAACACACACCAATAGAACTTTTAGCTTTCATGCCAAAACTTTAGGAGTAGGAGTACTGTAGATCTCGACGAGTTCTTCAATGAGTAGGGATGCATCGGTTTCAATCTCTGACTTGTTTGTGAGTACCGTCACGATTATTGTCTTATCTTGTGAGGTTGCATCACTTGATCTTTTACTCGGTTGGATAATAATTAATTATCGATTTATATCTGGTTTAGTAAGGTTGTATCTTTTAATCTCTTGCTTAATTTGATATTAAATCACCATTATTGATTCTATTAAGATTAGTAAGATTATGTATTATGTTTGTGTAACCTTTTACTGTTTTAATAGATTCACCCATTACCGATCTTGCTATATCCTTGGTAATTTACTAAATAATCTATCAATATCACCAGTTTGCTTGGCTAGATTAAGATACATGGGCTCTCATCATTATAATATGTCATCTTACTGCATTTTACGATAATTTATATATTCTCTAACGTCAGATTCTGTTTTATGAGCTGGTGTGTCTTAATCTTAGTCAACCATAGTGCATATTGAAAGCCTTGTTTTACTATATAAATAGATTTATCAACTAATAAGTTTTAGTCTATCGACTATTGTCAATGTTGCGTCGCTTTTTGACCTATTTGATAACAAAATTATATTAGATTTGTTTCAGTTTATGGATTTATTTATTAGGAAAATAGGGGTTTGTTTATTCACTATGTCTTCATCGGCTATACAGTCGAAGGTGTGTTGCTTCGTCGCTTATAGCATGTTTTCAAGATTATGTTGAACCATGAATTGATCTGTCAGCTTATTAAGCTTTAATTTGTTATTTTTGTCAATGCTTCATCAATTTGAACTGTTTGGTGTTGATAATAGATTAGATCTGGTTAGTTTGTAGATTTACTTGTATTAAATAGTTGACCGTTTACATACATTGATTTCATTGCATCGGCTCATTAGACAATAGCCTGCACTTTCACTGTTTATTTTACTCTGTGTTCATTGGCTTTTTGATCAACACTGTTTATACTTGTATGTCGCTGATGATGTTTATTTTCATTAATTCATATAAGTACATTTATGGATATAAGCTCTGTAGCCATACGCTGGAACTGTTTTGAGAATCACAGACATGTTACGCCCTAAATTACTGACTATTTTTCTTCTAGTCAATTGCAGATAAAATTAACTTGCATGCCTATAAAATCGAAATCGACTTGTCCAGTACTGAAGTCAAGATATTTTTTAGGGAAGGGGAACTTGTAATCTTCTATTAAATCTTGTCATAACACATCCACAAGTTACACATGAAAAAATCTGAAATAAAAAATACATAATACTATATCTAGATTCTTCAATAGTCTTCTTTCCTAATGGCTTTCCTCAAACATCGTAGCCAAACTGCAGTCCTTGCACCGAAATCAATGACTAACCTCAAAATATTGGACATGTCGCAAGATCTAATACTTCGGAACTAATCCAATACTCATCTAAATCGCTAAAACAATATAGTAGT
>NC_012878.2:11303121-11311544 GCF_000003195.3 Sorghum bicolor | reverse complement strand
AGAAACTGAATCCATCACCTGTAGACCTTGAATTCCTTTCCGCAACCATCGACGATGAGATCGATAACCCAGAGCCGTTGTTCTGGTAGGGGGCTCTCAGAAGCACCCCTTGTGCAGATAAATGCTACAAATTAACCGTCAGCCGATGAAATCGATGCATGCAACGTTGATCGTAATGGTAATCACCGAAGTCATTATAAGAAACATGGCCTCAACCAAAAATCAACTACTTTCATCAAAAAATAATCAACTAGATAGGAAACTATGGAAGAAAATAGGTCTCCTCCTTTTTTTCTCAGCAGATGCAGTAGGGAGGAAGAAAAAGAAGATGCTCTAGGCGGAGGCGACTATATATGGCCATGTAGTTTGCGGCCCGGTGGTCTGGCCCATGGCCCGGTGATTTGACCCGGCCTGAGCACGACCCGAGGGATCAGGCCATGCCTAGGCCGCCACCTAGGCACGCGGCACGGCCTAAGCATGACTGTTCCAACGGTCGGCTCGATAGCAGTCCGATGAAAATGAATTGTTATGTAGTTATGACTTGTATATATGTGTTGTTTATTGTTATACTGGTAAAAATAATGAATAATTCATGAAAATAATGAAGTGTTTCAATACTTGGTAAATATTGATGAAAATGAGCTGTTTTTGGCTTGACGGGGCATGGGCCGACACGGCATGAGAAAAAAACCGTGCTTGACGGGCTGGCACAACACGAAAACCAGCCTATGTTAAGGCATGCCTTGATCTAAAGGCTATACACAAAGCCTATAGAGGCACGACAGCCCGTAGCAGTCCAACGAACTATGGCACGACACGACATAACGTTGGACCGTGCTACCCCGCCACGGCCGGTTTGACATATATAGAGGCGACGGCGGCAGCAAAGGACAAAATCTTTTGCTGTTGGCGGCTGTGGCAGCGTTTCCTGTTGGGCGTTGGCCCTAGGCGGCGGAAAAGAAACTACGGAAAAAACTATCAGAATATGTATTTGATATTTATGAAAATGATTGGATAATCAAAAATATATCTAAATTAGCATGACTCTATTGGATCGATCAGACGTCGGAAAATTTCTGTATTATTTATAATATATCCCTCAATATGCACCATAGCTATACCAATATACCATGCACAGCTACACGTATACTGTCCATTATCTCTCTGAGGGATACTGCAGAAGATATCGTTCTTTCATGATTATTCTCGAAGGCTCATACACGGAACTTATATTAAATTTATATCATATTATTAGATAGATACCAGACAACAGATGAAAGACCCTTTGTCCGCATGTACTAATATTCTTTCTAGCCTACATAGTGGCTGGAGCATACCGTTGTCTCCAGCTTAACATTTGTTTCGATGTGCTATAAATAGGCGACCATTATCGTAGCAAATCAACCAGCCACAATTGAGGTCCTATCCTCTTGCGTCAAGAGAGATTCCACCAGAGCAACAATGGTTACTAGCATTCGCTTCATAGTTGGAATTATAGGTATTTTCTGTCTGCAAACTACGATCCTGCTGATTCATTGTTCAACAACTACGCTTAACACCACCTTGCTCATCGTCTCTACTATCTTGCAGGATCTGTAGTCTGTGTGCTCCTCTATGCGGTTCCAGTGTAAATGACTACTACATGCATATCCTGAGCTAATATGATCCCAAACACATCAGCATGGCGCTTATGTATGGCTAACTAATTTATGTATTTTTTTTTCAGGCTGACGTTTAAGAGAGTGGTAAAAGAGGCCAGTGTTGGAGAATTCTCATGCCTCCCATATATCCTAGCTCTTTTCAGTGCCTTCACTTGGGGCTGGTACGGCTTTCCAATTGTGAGTGATGGGTGGGAGAACCTGTCACTCTTTGGTACCTGCGCTGTTGGAGTACTCTTTGAGACTTCATTCATCATTGTATACATATGGTTTGCACCAAGAGACAAAAAGGTACATAGTTAATTAACCTAGATAGTCATATATGGATAATATCAATTCTTCGTACATGATGCGCATGATGCTCACAAGCTCATCAGTGATACTAACATATATTACCTTGCAGAAGTTTGTCGTGTTAATGGCATCTCTGGTTGTGGCAATGCTCTGCGTGATTGTATCTTTGTCAAGCTTCATATTCCACACACACCATACGCGCAAGCTATTTGTTGGTAGCATTGGTATAGTGACTTCCATGTCGATGTACAGCGCTCCTCTTGTAGCTGTGGTGAGTACTTTCAGTTACCATATATATAGGATTATGGATTACAGATATATTTTACTGGAATAATCATGCATGACAAAAACTTACAACAGTGACCTAATATAGACCAACCACTGTATTTAAAACTATGTTCCAATTATTAGAAAACTAGGTTTACTTTCTAATGTAATATAACGGATACTTCTGACATACCAAAATAATACAGAAATGGAATAAATGGGTTTAGATCGATATGAAGGCTAATATAAAACTCTGAAAGAAATAGGTTTCTAGTGGTGCACTGATGTTCTTTTTTTTTTAGCTCATTCTGTTTTTTCTTTTTTGTCCTCTCCCACAATTGCAGAAACAAGTTATCAGCACAAAGAGTGTGGAGTTCATGCCTTTCTACCTGTCATTGTTTTCCTTATTAACCAGTTTTACTTGGATGCTGTATGGAATCCTAGGAAGGGATCTCTACCTTACGGTTAGTATGCAATCTGGAATTATTGTCATGCATGTTAGCTAGGTTCTTCTGCCTTTGCTTTCCACCACTTTCATCAAGCTGAAATTACTGATCAACTTGTTTTGTCATGAAGGTACCAAATGGCGCCGGGTGTATAACTGGAATTCTTCAGTTAATTGTGTACTGCATTTACAGGAGATGCAATAAACCACCGAAAGCAGTCAATGATATTGAGATGGTAAATGACTTGGACGTTGCAACTAGTCGTGAAGATACAAATGGCTGTAAGCCTTAGCTTGAAGGTCTGCTTTTCTTAAGATCGAAACTGCCTCCAATGCCAGCGGATACAGTCGTGCTATTTGGACATGCAGCTACCTATTTCTGAACTTCTTCAATGTAATTTCATTTTGCGAATCTTCGCAGAGCAAGTGCTGTGTTTGTAAAAACTAGTTTCAATTCCTCGAACAAATTAAGGGACATACATAGCACCTGCAATCATTACTCTCTCATTCTGTCCAATTCCAATTTCTAAACGGAAAGGATGTTTCATTCATCAGCTGACTGTCGGCCCCGGGCATCTCTTCGTCGCCCGGATCCGCGCTGAAGCCATTCTCCGCGTCGTTTGTGGCGGGCTCCGGTGGCGCGCGCGTCGTCGTCGCACGCACTCGGACATGTACTGTTCGACGCGTGCTCTATGCAATGGACTCCTCGGGCGAAGGCATGCATGTTCGAGTTCGACTTCGACGAGGGCTATGGCTAATGGCTATCTCTCTCCCTCCTTCGACGCGCGCGCGGTGGCGGGGCGAAAGACAAGGCGATGGCAGACGCTCGCCCGGCGCCTTAGCGCACCCCGCGTCGTCGTCATGGCTGTTTCATTGCCGACTCTCGAGCTCGACGTCGGTCGAGCTGCTCCGGTCGAGCCGCTCAGTCGTGTGGTTGCCCCCCCCAGTGACTGTGGGGGTCCTTGCTTCGCGGCGGTGCACTATTGTTGGCCTGGTGCGCGCGGGTGCTGGTTGTGGCTTTGCGTGGGGGCGCCCGCGTAGCAGGATTGCTGCGCATGCTCCTCCCGCACCTCCAAACCACAGCCAGCTCTCGTTACTGCCCAATGACATTGTCTTTGGGCCCCTGCCGTCGCTCAGCCTTACAGCCTGTGCGGCATTGTTGGATCACCCCCCGACACCTGTGCGCCTATGCCACAGTCACCTCCACTAGGGCCGGACGAGCGCCTTCCTAGGGTGAAATCTGTGCCATCCAACATATGTGGAGGTAGAGGCAGCAGAGGCCGCCCTGTCCTCGGCCCTATATAGTCGCTCTTGTGGTGGCGTCCATCCATGTGTCGTGGTGCGCCACGTTGTCTCCTACCTACTCTCTGAATTCTTTGGAGTGGATGGAGAGAACATTACTATCCATGTTTCAGGGCAACTCTTTTTTTTTTTTTGACTGAACCGACAATTACGATGTCTGTTTCTATTGATATAGAAGAAAAATACACGCCACAACACACAATCATTGCTGGAGCATCAGTGTTACATGTGCTTGAGCCGGCGGCAGTGATTAGTAATTACTGTCGGGTGGGTAAGAGAATCCAGAAAATTGACAGTAAGCTAATCACCCGGAAGTGATGGCGTGGCTATCACTGTTGGCTGAGACCATCACTTAGCAGTGATATATCACTACCGAATCAAGCTACGAGCCAACAATGATAGGTATCATATCACCACCAACACTCTACAGGTTTTTGTTCTAGCCTGTCAATATTAGTTCCATTTGGCCATTACATTGGATCCACCTAACTATCACAACATTGCTTCCCCACCGTTGATCCCACCTACCATCATTGCTTCTTTTTATAAAAGTGGTGTTCTGACGCCTCCATGGCCAAATATGAGTTCCAACCTAGGCCAATTTAGTATGCAAGATACCTCATCATCATAATATTTTTGCCACTTAAAGTATCCACATATATGCATGGGCTCTTTTGTGGGAGAGAGTCCTATACATGTATATTTTATTATGTATAGTCACTATGATGCACATGAGATGTTCTAAAAGAATGTTTTGTGAAGATGGAGAGCCCAACCTTCAGCGCATCGGTTGGTTTTAAAAACATGCTTGTTAGGGCACCATGTCGAACTGTGTTAAGCCAATGGCTCGAAGCAGGCACGTGCCGGAAAAATATGAGGCTCTCAGTTCGAAACAACAAGTGAAGGTCTAGCATCTATTGTCAAAATTAAATAGATAATGACAATATCAATATATTACAAAGATAATATATAAAAGATTGATTAAATAAAATAAAGGTTGGGCATCGAATTCATGCTAGACAACGATCTCCGACTGACGTCTCTCGATCTAGGTCCGACCGTTAGGGTTGTGACTAGGTCTCGACTCTCGAGCGACAAACAATGGAAAGGGCGAGAAACAAGTCCAAGCGGGGAAGCCTCAAACTCATGAAGGTTCACGAACTTACATGAAGAAGAATTGCTGACCACATACTTTTCTAACTCACGATCATAGACTTAATGTGTGGTGCTTTTCTCCTAAAGTAGCAGGCCATATTTATTGAGTCTGTGACTGATATACTAATTAAAACAAGCCCAAAATTATTATACATACTTAGAAAGCTTAGTAAATTTTGGGGTCATGAATTTTGGGGGGGGGGGGCAGTTCCCTCATCAATGGATTTCTTCTCATTCACCCTCTTCATACATGTCAGATGCACTCTTATTAGAGTGCTTTCTAGTAGATTAACATATTCTTCCTCCTAGTATTAGTCATCACATTCACTACCATTCCACTGAAATTAGAACACTAAGAGGCAGTTTGGTTTCCAGCCGATGTCAGCCACCTAGCTGTGGTGCCGCCGAGGAGTTGTGGCGGAGAGTTTGGCCGCCACACCTTTGACGCAAATGAGCACATAAATGAACTGAGTAAAAGTGTGGCTGCCACAACAAACACATCAACCAAACATCAGCCAACTGTTGGTGGCAGCCGCTGCATGGCGAGGCAAAGTTTGGCCGCGAACCAAACAGCCTGTAAATCAAGAACTTCAGACAAAAATCATAAAAAAAGGCTATAAATCAACAAAAGAAAACAAACCATATGAACTGGACACTTGTAGAATTAAGATACACAGCCATAGTTGGGACCTTCCTTCTTCACCCTAAACTTCAACAGATCGAGTGTACTTCTTACACTCGTCGGACACATGAGAGGGAGGTACGGCCTCAGTCACTTACGAAATCTATGCAGGGCATGAGCGGGGATGCAATCTATACAACAAGGGCAGCTCCTTTTTTTGGAAAAAATGATTGTGACAAGGGAGACAAGGATAGGAGATTGGGGATGAATGGGCCTGCACCGGTCAAACAAAGCAAATAAAAGCTTAGACCATATATTACTGCTGGGTCAAAACATTATTAAACTGACAGTGATAAAGGTGCATTACTCTCCGTTAAAAGCTAACCCAATAGGAGCATCACTGCTGGTTACAAACTGACCCGATAGTGATCAAGGAGCATCACTCTACCAGTTTTATAATTGTCCCTATATATTGGAAATCTCTATTCCCCGCTGTCCAATCTATCTAGCACCAACATTTCATCTCCTTCACATTGCCATCTGCATCTACCACTACAGGAAAACTGGGCTTTGCCGACTGCTAAAATACTTTGCCACCTGCCAAAGACAGGGCAGTCGGCAAACAGTCTCTTTGCCGACTGCTTCTAAAAGCAGTCGGCAAAGGATTCTTTGCCGACTGCCAAATTATCCTGGCAGGTGGCAAAGAAAAGCAGTCGGCAAAGACGTCCTTTGCCGACTGCCTAGCAGGTGGCAAAGAAAAGCTGGTGGCAAAGATGGCTGTCTGGCAGGTGGCAAAGGAAAGCTGGTGGCAAAGGTGGCGGGACACTAACGGCGTCCATCGCCGTCCCCTTTGCCACCTGCCAGGCCATTAGGCAGTCGGCAAAGATAAAATTTTTTATTTTTGAAGTTTGAATTTAGGTTTTGGTCATTTGACGTCATCACTTGCTTCAAACTTCCTCAAAATTTTTTCATAGCCTCCACATGCAATAAGAGTGAACCTTAAAAACTTTCGTGATTTTGTGACCCTTTTTGCTATATTTTGTTAATTAATTTCTTTAATTGTATTTTCCACCGCAGAATCCTACTTTAAACTGCAGGTGCATCAAATAATGAAACTTATCCATTCAAAAAATGATATTCATGTTGGAGAGTCTATTTTAAGGTCGTTTCCAGAAACTCACCTAAAATTTTAACGTCTTTATCCACGGAACATAACCATCCAGGTGTGGTAGAGGTGATTTTTAATTATATAAAATTCAAACAAAGTTGGAAAATTACGAAACTTTATGAGGTGTCATGTTATCACATGTGGAAGCTATAAAAAATTTTTGAGAAAATTTAGAGCAAGTTGCAGTATCAGATGAACAAAACCCAAACATTTGCAATATGATCACATGTAATCACATGGACAAGTGTTTGAGTTTTGTACATCTGACATCATAACTTGCTCCAAATTTTTTCAAAATTTTATCATAGGCTCCTCATGTGATAACATGATACCTCAACAAGTTTCGTAATTTTCTTAGTTCGTTTGAATTTTATATAATTAAAAATCACTTCTACCATACTTGGATGATCATGTTCCGTGGACAAGGACTTCAAATATTTAGGTCAATTTTTGGATATGGTCTAACAATATATTATTCAACATGGATATTATTTTTCAAATGGCTAAGTTTTACTATTTCATGCACCTATAGTTCAAATTAGGATTATTGAGTGGAAAAATCAATTTAAAGAAATTAATTAATGAAATATAGTAAAAAAAGTCAAAAAATCACAAAACTTTTTGAGGTTTAATGTTATCATATGTGGACCCTATAGAAAAAATTTGAGAAAGTTTGGAGTAAGTTGCAGTATCAGATGAACAAAAATCACACATTTCCAATATGATCACATATGAACACATGCGCAAGTGTTTGGGTTTTGTACATCTGACGTCACAACTTGCTCCAAATTTTTTCAAATATTTATCATAGTCTCCTCATGTGATAACATGATACCTCAACAAGTTTCGTAATTTTCCGATTTTGTTTGAGTTTTATATAATTAAAAGTCACTTCTACCATACCTGGATGATCATGTTCCATGGATAAGGACTTCAAAATTTTGGGTTAGTTTTTGGATATATTCTAAAAATACATTATTCAACATGAATATCATTTTTTGAATGGCTAAGTTTTACTATTTCATGCACATATAGTTCAAAGTAGGATTATGTAGCGGAAAAATCAATTTAAAGAAATTAATTAATGAAATATAGCAAAAAAAAGTCAAAAAATCATAAAACCTTTTGAAGTTTAATGTTATCACATGTGGAACCTATATTAAAAATTTCAAAAAATTAAGAGCAAGTTGTGGCTGTTTAAAAAAAAGAAAAAAAATACAAAAATTCTTTGCCGACTGCCTTAATGTAGGACAGTCGGCAAAGAGATTATAATAAAATATTTTCCAATGCCTTTACCGATTGCCTTTACCTGGAAGCAGTCGGCAAAGGACTTTACCCTAACAATATTGGGCCGGCCCATTTCGCCTCCCTCCTCTCTCCACAGAGCCGCCCCATCTCCTACCCGCAGCGCCTCCCTCCCCTGCCCACAGCGCCACCGCCGCCGCCCACCTCCCCTGGCCGGAGCGCCGCCGCCCTCTCCCCTGCCCGCAGCGTCGCCGCCCAGCGCCCCTG